>NC_133324.1:418387573-418567573 GCF_042186555.1 Aquarana catesbeiana | reverse complement strand
GAACTGCGATGGCGTCACTCCCACCGGTCGCAGCGTGGCTGCTGAAGAAACGGCACGAGCGAGCCGTTTCTTCAGTGCAGATGCGTCGATGATGTCGGTGCAAGCATATATGATAAATATCTCCTAAATCTTGCAGCTTTAAGAGATTTTTACAGTATCTACTGGTAAGACTTATAGGCTTACCTGTAGGTACAAGTGGTGTAACTAGGTTTACAACCACTTTAAGCAAGCTTCCATATTCCTCTCCTGACAGGTTCTTTTCAGTAGTGTGCCCAGCGCAGCAGGGAAACAGGACAGTCTGCAGATATTGTGCATGCAGGCATGTGAACATGCCTTGTATATTGTTCATTTTAATAACACTAAAAAAACACAGATGAACTGTTAATCTGAACTCCAGGTATGGAATTTATTGTATAGTTACACTGGCCCAGCTTTAAGCCACTGTTACAGTCAGCTGAGGCGCACTTCTCAATGAATGCAGATCATCCTCAGTTTAGACAAGGTGGAGAAGGCAGGTAGTGATGACATAATCTAGACCACGTCCAGTCAGAGAATGCCTTCCTTTATCAGCATGCTTCAATTTTTGCTAGTGTCCCTGGAGAATCAACGTCTTCAGCCCTTTTGTATTAAAGACTAACCTATTTGTTTAAAAAAACTAAGAAAAGACTCACGCTCCCAAATAAATGTTAAAAAGACAGAGATGCCGCAGGCACCCAAATGTGTTCCCACACCAATAAATAAAATGAATAATAAATTATGCTGTGCTGCTCACTAAGTTCTATATAGTATAACCAAAATGTGACAGTGAACACCCTACAGAGGTAGTACCCCCTGTCAATGATCCCAACAAGTGGTAAAGTATATAAATGTGTCAAAAATTACTGAATTAACACACACCCCTACTCAGTGCACTAAACGCTGCAAGACATTAATAAAAGATAAGAAACACCCATACAACAAATGGAATAAATAGATGATGAAACGATACATGAATACTAATAATCTAACAGTGCATACATAAACAAAATCAGTGCAAAAACACAAAAAAATTACAATAAACACCCTCCAGGGGTGAAACCACCAAATGGCAAATAATAATAAAAAAATGTATATAAATATAACACTAACAGTAATGAAAAAAAAAAAAAAAAACAAATATATTACATAACCGTGTAAATATATTAACAAAAACTGTCTAGGTGTAACAGTAGACCTTCTTCACATTAATAAACATGGATACAATAAAGTATTATAAATGTCAGTGCGTATAAAAGTCCAAGTGTGTCAGTGGTGTTACTTCATATCCAGCACCCGTGCTTTTATAAAACTAAATTGTGATTGTGATCCTCCACCGGCCAGCATGCACCTCTAGCAAAGACCCCCAAGGGTCGGATGACACTTTACAATCAAACCCCAGGGCTGCCCACTCTGCTTGGCCCAGGGCATACATGGATCCAATCAATCCTTCAGTATTCTCAAATAAACAGCTTAAAAAAAAAAAACAAAGCAAACGCTTCCATAGTGCAGTAGTTTTATTCAAATGTTACAAAACACAATAAAAAGCCACTCACAAAGGTCTGTAGATCATCAGACTTAGTAAAGCCTCACAGGAGTACTGACATGGGTGACTTCTGGTCTTCACAGGAAGTGATGTCACCCGCTATCATTCCGTTGCATCAAATGACACCTGACTTCATGAAGTCATGCAAGTACAGTACTCTGTATCGGCACTGATACCGGTATTGGTGCAACCCTAGTCTTTAACTGTCCAGAGGTTACATCTGTTCAGATGGCTTTTTGAATGTTTAGAAATCAGAGCTTGAGCTGACTCATCATTTAGAGTATTTGAAACTAGTCCTGGACACAGTTCAGGCCAGAGTGTTCCTTCCACATGGGAATTTACAGACTTTCCCATCTCTTATTGAAATCTCCAGTTCGAGAGTCGACTGACTCACTACTTTTCCATGAGAGTACTAAACCTGATGGTAGCCTCCATCAGGGCAGTTCCATTTACCCAATTTCTCTCCAACATTCTGTCATCACGGGACAAATAAATCTCTTACTTGAACAAATTAAATGTCACAGAGGATCTGGTTGTCCCTAGCCTGGCTGATCAGGAATCTGACTTTAGAGTTGTGGAAGTCTTTCCCTACTTCTTTTGAAGGGTACTTGTGACAGGTGCAATCCTGTCAGTCTAAGAATTGGTCCTGGGCACCCTTTCAGTGCAGGGAACTCCGTTGTCATAGGAGTCTCATCTCCTAATCAACATCATGGAACTTCAAGTGATTTGGCTGTCTCTGCAGGGTTGGACCATCCTACTGGAGGGTCATCTGATCTGGATTCAGTCAAACAGTGCTATGGCAGTAGCATACATCAATCATCAGGGAGGAGCCAGAAGTCTTGCTGCATCAAGGGAGGATCCTGTCCTGGGCAGAACCTTATATTCCAACCTTGTCCACTGTGTACGTTCCAGGCATAGACAGGCAGATTTCCTAGTGCATTGATGGTTCTCCACACACAGTAATATTGGTCAGAAATAATGAGGTTTATTAGGATGTAACTATAGGTCCACGTATAGTATATATATAATTCTGTTTTATTAGATCCAACTGATTTGCTGCAGGGTAAAGAAAAACGAATGTCGCAAACCTCCATGGATAATGTGAATTTTGATTTGGTAGTTTTTCTTTTACACCCCCCCTTTGTCTGTGGGCTCACTACTTGATAAATTTTTTAGACAGACTGTGCGAACTTAGAGCAATTTTTATATTCTTGGATTATTCTGAATTTAAATCGAATGTGAAGCATTTCTTTTCAACTCCAAAAGGTATTATTGGAAGAAGACAAACTAACAATAATCGACGTCCACTTTTATAAGCCCATTCCACTATAAAAGGCATTCAAGCCATTAAAAAGGTGTTGCGTGCAATGGGAAGTCAACAGAATGTTACATTTATTGCTCATTGTCTGAGATTTCTCTTAGAAAGTATTTCCCTCTTATTTAATGGTAAATGGTTCCATCAGGTTAACGGTACGGCGATAGGCACTTCTGTAGCTCCTAGATACGCTAGACTTTCCTTGCTGTCTGAGAGCAGGAATGGGTACTGAATTCACAAAACCTGTATGTACAATCTATTAGATTGTGAGTATGCTACAATGACAATTCCCCTAATATTTGGGGAGGTACTCAAGATTCAGTTTATGGAATTTTTGTGATACCTTAATGCTAATGATATTTATATTGAATTTACACTAGAGTTTGGCGGGGCAGAGGTTTATTTTCTAGATTTAAAGTGGAGTTCCACCCAAAAATGGAACTTCCACTTTTCGGAATCCTCTCCTCCCCTCCGGTGTCACATTTGGCACTTTTCAGGAGGGAGGGGGGAGCAGATACCTGTATAATCCAGGTATTTGCTCCCACTCTGGGCATAGATAGCCGCAGTATCCGCAGATACCTATGCTATATCCGGTGCCTCCTCTGTCCGCCCCCCAACCCCCGCTGTCCTCTGGGAGACACACAGGTCTCAGAAGACAGCAGGGACCAGTGGAATTGCGCAGCTCGACTCGTGCATGCGCAGTAGGGAACCATGCTGTGAAGCCACAAAGCTTCACTTCCTGATTCCCTTACCAAAGATGGCGGTGCCTGCACCCGAGAGCCGAGGGACAGAACGGCTTCTGGTGCCGACATCGCGGGTGCCCTGGACAGGTAAGTGTCCATATTTTAAAAGTCAGCAGCTGCAGTATTTGTAGCTACTGACTTTAAAAAAAAAAAAATGGCGGAACTCCGCTTTAAAGATTAAACAAATGAATGTATTACTCTTGTATAGAAATGGCATCTAATGCTTTTACTATAATATACTATAATATATATACTGTATATATTATACTTTACATTATTGAATCTATTGCCCATCCAATGTTAAATTTGTGATCCCTTTTGATCAATTTGTGCAGTTGATATGCAACAATAGACTTGAAGAGGATTTTCTACAACAAATTAAAGAACTTAGTGTGAGATTGGCGAACAGAGAATATGAAAAAAGAGGTTGGGAGAGCTTTGATAAGAGAAAGTAAATTGACTAGGTAGGATTTGATTAAACTGAGGAAGATGAGAGATGAAAGGAAAGTTGATCATTCTTCCCCCATGGCAGATGAGATCAAACGTGTTATAAGAAAAAGTTGGAGGATAGTACAACAAGATGACAGGTTGAATGATAGAAGAGAAGAATATCTAATTGTAACATTCAGAAGGTGTAAAACTACTAAAGAGTATTTGGTAAAAAGGTAATTTAGACAAGAGACACAGAGTTCTTGACTAATTGAAATACATCCATTGGATAATGATAAATCTGGGAATTTTAGCATATGTCCACTCATGATTAGAGATAAAGAAGAAAGATTAGACTGGGCAGTTATACACATAGAGGGAAATTTATCAAAACCGAAGCAGCCAGAATATAGAGCAAATGTGCATGGCAACCAATTAGTGTTAGAAGCTGATTGGTTGCCATACTGCTCCAGATTCTGTTTGCTAATGTTTTGATACACTCCCCCTATTGTGCAGATTAATTAATAACATGCAGGAAATGATCATTGCAATTCATACTGTTGAAGGCAATATTCAGAATTGTCTTGTCTCCACGCAACAGATGTCAATGCCTGCAACAGATTCATGTTACTGTCAGAAATACATACATGAATTCATTGCAGTGTGTCTGCGGTTAGCAGTTTAGTTCCTAATTGTCATACACCTGCAACTTCTTGGTCCAGCTATACACAGCATGCACCACCCTAAACTGACAAAATGTCAACACACATTATTGGGCATCCTCTTATACATTGTAAACTGCTTCTTCCTCCTGCCAACCTGGCCAGTGGGAGTTTTGTCTCTGCTATCCCTCAGCAGAAGTAATGAGACAGCTTTCCCAAGGAACACAGCAGGCTTAGCTTGCTATGGTAATACATAGTGGCATGGTGGGGTGCAGCTCTGAGGCCGAAGTTTCCATAACGACCACACTTGCAATGGTGCTATCAGCTGCCCAGCTTCATTGGTTGGTTGTTATTGTGATATGTGACCAACAGTGCCCTAGCAATCAAGAACTACTTGAATGTCAATCATCACACATGGAAGCCATACTTCACTGGGTGGGAGTCTTGGAGCTTCCACCCCAGGAGTTTCCCAGTGGGAAAAATCTTCTCCTTTTTGCAGCTGGGTCTGGAAAAAAATGTTTTGTTTTTAGCACTATCAAGGGCATTTTTCTTCCCTTTTTCTATTTCTGATGCCCAATTTGTCATCTCAGATGGACCCCCAAAAGGGTGCACTAGCTTCTTGTTCTACCATTTCTGGGAGACTTATGCAGACCATCAATAAAGGTGATAATATCAAGGATCAGCCTTCGCCCAATTTTGTCAAGGTGCACACTACTAAATTTTTGAGTGCTTTCTGGGCTTTTCAGCATCAGGCAAATGTTTTCAAGATTTTTAAGGTTGTCACCTGGTCTTCTGTTTCCAAGTTCTACCAGGTAATTGTTTCAACCTCTTCTGATGCCAGCTTCAGGTGCAAGGTCCCTTGTTTTCTGTTTTTTTACTTGGGCCTGTTAGCAATTGTTTGCCTTATTATCCAGAATTGAATTGCTTTCGTACTTCCCAAAGGTTAAGGACTTTTGTACTCATCATAAAATGTATTTCTTGGAATCCATTGAGGGATACAGGTCCTACCCCTTCTGTGTTTATGTTAATGCTGTCCGTAATGCTTTGCTACAAATCTGAGGCATGCTAGTAATGGTGGGGTTACCCTGAGCTGGCCTACAGTTTCTGTTGCCTAAATCTACGATGGGCAGCAGTGTAACCCGAAGGTTGAAGACGTTCTGTGTTCCCCAATGGACTCCCGAGAAAAGTAATTTATAGTGAGTACAAAAATACTATTATTATGAGTTGTTATAATTAGGTTGCAGACAAAAAAATGAAAATGCAAATCTTGTTTTACTAAATGATTGTAAATATGTTCTACAGCAAAGTTCTTCCCATTCCAATATACAAATATAGGGCTGTGTTAGTTTGGTTTAATTAGTTATTTTTAGTGTTTTAAATGTTCATTTGATGTACTAAAATGTAATGATATAAATTTTGAGATTTCTTTACTGACCACCAGGTGGCAGTAAATACTCTTTGTTCAGTATGTCATTTTTTTTCTCTGCTTAACATCGTCATTAATGGAACATTTTCTGTTTATAGAAGGGTTATGGCACTGCTTTACAAAATACATGGAGCATGATTTACTTTACTTTTAAAGTTATAAATATACATATGTATTTAGGAATGCATTACAGGGGGGCTATAAGATCTTCCTGTCAAGAATTCCACCTTTACATGTTGATCTATGCATTTCGTCCCAGCCTTTCAGCACATTTCTAACATTGCTATATAGAAAATTCCTAAGAAGTGTTCGAGATTGGGCTCATAGTAAATCCATAGAAAATAAAACCATGCATTATCCTTGAAATTTTAAATTGGAACACCTATGACAAAGAAGCAATGTTGACCTATTGTTGCTGCTGGATGTAATCCAACAATAAGGTCAGACAACATATATGCAGAATGTTTTGATTCATAGAATTATAAAGTAATTTATCTGCTATAATTGTCTCCAAAAAACAATTATAATTATAATCATCTCATAGATAAAAAGTATAATTTTTGTGGTTGTCCATACTGTCAGCGGAATAGGATCTTCATTTCAGTTTTCAGGTGATTTAGGACAGGCTTTTTCTCTAATTTGGATCTGTTGAACTAGCATTCTTACCTCCTAGTATGATCTATTCCCTACCCCTGCTACATCTGTATATGGAAATGTAATGTTCTCCAGTGCTGCCACAACACATATAAAAAGTAAAAAAAAAAAGATGAGGCTTTTTGGAGCTGTACAATCAGTAAATTAATGAGATTGTTATTGCTTGATTTACGTGGCATACAGGACTGCAGAGTAGAGTAGCTTCACTTTATTAGCCATTTACTTATACATATTTTAGGTTTCTGGTATTTGTTCTGCTATCATACCCTATGGAAAAGTAATTCTATGGAATTGTATTGTAAGCAGGGTTATCAAGTTTTATTTTTTTTTTCCAAATCAGATTTTATTGACAGGTTTTTACAATTTTGTCTCAGAAATAGACACAAAAAGAAAGGACATAACAAAGATAATTGGTGCAGAGAGAAAAATTCAATCATTAAAAGCAGATAATCAAATTAAGTGGTTTTCATAATAGAAATAACCAGACACCAAGTCAATATACAGAGATATGACTACAAACAAAGGACATCAGGGAATGATCAAAAGTTTAAAACGCAAATCAATCCTTAAAATTCTTGTGGCTAGAGACACAGTGTAATTCAGAGGAGCTTTAGGGATCCCTACCACTAGTCCTCAATAGTACTAAAAACAGGTCAATGTACAAACATATGTATTCTTATGGAACAAAAATCCAAGCAAAGCCATAAATAAAGAATGTGTACGCAGGGCTCAATGGAGTTGGCAAGTACATTTCTCAAAGACAACGTCTATCATGCTCCAACCTCCAGACCTCTAAAAAGGGGTGTTGGACATCCACTTAAATACCACTATTCTACTGTACATGTTGCAAAAGAGTATAAGGAATTCATTTTTCTAATGGAACGAAAAGCCAGCCAGCAAAACCATAATAAAGAGTGTGTACGCAGGGCCCATTGGAGTTGGCAAGTGCATTTCTCAATGCAACATGCCTATCGTGCTCCAACCTCCAAGCCTTTAAAAAGGGGTGTTGGAAATCCACCTAAGCAACAAGTCTAGGCGCAATTATATCATTACATACACAGTCTCATTTGATCCATGTTAGGAAGAAAAGGGATAAATTAGGGAAAATGGGGAAAATAGTGTCCAGTAACTCTTAGGGCTGCTGTCATAAGGAAACAGAAACCAAGTTCCAAACTGCAGAAAGGAAACAAGGAGAGAGGCGCTTCTAAGAGTAGACGTTTTAAACACTTTAATTAGCATACAGTTTATGCACTCACATTTAGAAGAAATATTACAAGCATTTCACTCCAAGTAAGTCTAGGTGGCCGCTCCTAATCGCTGCTCCCTCCATCTGTGTTGCTCTGTCTAGGAGAGTATCACTCCATGCGGATGGATGCCGGCTGCTGTGGAGGAATTCGGGGATCAGAATGAGGCTTGGAACTCAGGGAAGGGATGGCAGCAGGGAGATGGCGTCACCAATAATGGACGCATTTCTTGAGCATGCGCGCTGCGATCGTAAGGCAAGCCGTGCTCCTTTATCAGCAGACTTAGTGGTGTGGACAGTATAAGCTCATTATAAAGGGAAGGTGGACTTGGGAGGGGAGGAGAGTGAATAGCAAAGGGCGGGCCATACTAATTAAACATGCCAATATGTGGTGAAGGACAACAAATAAAAAAACACATACAAATGCAGATTTAAACCATTGAGAGACGCTAAAATAAGATATTTAAAAAACGTATTAAATACATAAGCTAATTATGCTGTAAAAATATAAGTATATTTATATTTAAAAAAATATAAAAATGATAAGCATATTATGTAAAAAAGAGGGTATCAATCATAAAAAAAATAATCATAATAATTTAGAAAAATTAAATAAATATATATATAACATATTAAACATATAAGAAAACTATATGTAAAAGATCTATCAATAGATATACCGTATATACTCGAGTATAAGCTGAGTTTTTCAGACCATTTTTTTGGGCTGAAAAAACCCGCCTTGGCTTATACTTGAGTCAGTGAAAAGAAGTCCGAAATAGAGGAGAAAAAAGGTCTGGGGCCGTGCTGCTGGGTGATGCTCGTGAATAGGCCTGGCGCCCCTGTGAGTTCCCCTTCCTCCCATGCGGTGTCAGATCGCCGTGCAGTGCCATGCATGTCCTGCCTCCTCTTGTGACAGACGGCACAGTGATAAAATGCTAGGAATCACTGTGTCGTAGGAGGCGGGACATCACTGGCTGTACGGCGATCTGACACAGCAGGACATCGCTGGCTGCACGGCGATCAGACACAGCGGGACATCGCTGGCTGCACGGCGATCGGACACAGCGGGACATTGCTGGCTGCACACAGCGGGACATCGCTGGCTGCACGACGATCTGACACAGCGGGACATCGCTGGCTGCACACAGCAGGACATCGCTGGCTGCACGGCGATCTGACACAGCGGGACATTGATCTCACAGTTCCTGCTAAGAAATAATAAAGCTTTGCACCATGCTTTGCACAATGCTTCTGAATGCTCCTCGCCACCTAACCTATAGGCCAGCAGATCTCTTCAAGTAAAAAATAGTTTTATACTAACTCTCTGGGTAATATAGGTATCTGGGACTTCCTTACTTTGGACCAAGCTGCATTTGTATACAGGCCACATACTGTAAGCAGTACCCTACAGTGTCATGATTTCAAGGGTCAGTAGAATCTCCCTTGTTTGATTACCGTAAATCCTCCTCTTGTGATAGACTTGCACAGTACTAGGAATCATATTTTTATTTTTGAAATTTACCGCTAGCTGCTGCATTTCCCACCCTAGGCTTATACTCGAGTCAATAAGTTTTTCCAGTTTTTTGGGGTAAAATTAGGTGCCTCAGCTTATATTTGGGTCGGCCTGTACTCGAGTATATACGGTACATACATCTATAGCAGTGAAACATAATTATCTATAAAACCCCCATATATACCATGTTCGATAATTATTCATTTATATAGGAAATTGAATAAAAAATTAATAAGCCAGATAATCATACACATGGCAAAGGGATTAATCTGAAAACCATAAATTAAATCTACTATCAGAGTTCTAACTAAATACACGATATCAAGGAATGGGAGGAGAAAAAATAAAATAAAAAGAGGAAGGGAAATGGGGGTAATGTTTAAGGTATTGGTTATATTAAGTGATAAATTATAATATACTAGTTTAAACGGAGGGGTGGAGAAGAAGGAGAGAAAGGGGGGGGAGAGAAGGAAGAAGGGGAATGGCGGGGGTTTATATTTTATTTGAGAGAGGGAAAAGAGAAATGATGGTGATCCAATATAATTAACTCTCTGTAGATATATACATGCCCACATGGATGTGGACTCGTGCATAAATACACAGGGGCACACACCCAAAGACATCTGATAAAGATCCCCACTAAAACAAATATATATATATATATATATATATATATAAAATATAAGTAAAGTTATCTCTAGGTCATATTACTATAAATACTTACAAGATCAGATCCCGCCTCCTCCATAATAAGAAAACCTAAAGTAAAATAAATACAGGATTAAAACGTTATATATAGTATTATATGGCTATTAGAATATAAAATATTTATAACGAAATAATGCTCCAAATTTCAATGCCCTTGTTGATACCACCGGGCGAGAGGTCATCCAAATTATAAATCCAGAACGTTTCTCTGGCACAGAGTTTTTTTTAAACGTTCTGCAACAGAGGGAACTGGGTATCTTCAATGACCCACACTTGTAGGCCGTTTGTGGAATGTTGGTGGGCCTCTGAGAAATGTCTAGGGACACTATGTGGGTCAGTCCCTCCTTCAATGAGTCTCCTATGCTCACCAAACCTCGTCCTAAGGGCTCGTATAGTTCTGCCTACATAAATTAGGCCACATGGACAGGTAAGCCCATACACCACGAAGTCTGATGAGCAATTGTAGAATTCTTTCAATAGATAGGTTTTGCCTTTCGTACTGAATGATTTTTGGCCATGTTTGACAAATTTGCAGGTCTTGCAAAGAGTCTTGCGACACTGATACATTCCAACCAGTGGTATGAGTATTGGCTTGGTAGAGGGAACTGTGCTGGGTTTGATTTTGCTAGGAGCAATTCTATTCTTTAAGTTCGGCGCTCTCCGACAGGTCACCCTAGGATGTTCAGGGATGACTGTTTTAAGGTTAGGATCCTGTAATGGGATGTCCCAATGTTTGGCCAGTATATTTTCTATTTTTTGAAACTGAGAGTGGAATGTAGTGGTAAATCGGACTGAGTGATCTTCAGGTTCACAGATCTTTTTAGGAGGTTAGCCTTTGAGATAGTGATTGTATGCTTGATCAACTAGGTGCTCAGGATATTGTTTATCACTAAACTTTTTCTTTAGTAACATACTCTGATCAATGTAATCACTATCTCTAGTGCAATTTTGTCGCAGACAGCAAAATTGTGCTTAGGGATGTTGGCAATCGATTTCTGATAATGGCAGCTATTATGATGTAAGTAAGAGTTACCGGCAGCCAGTTTGATAAAGTTTTTGGCAAAAATGGCAGAAGAATCCATATCATGGCCTAGTTCTAGATTCAGAAAGGCCAAGGTATTTTTATCAATTACTGAAGTGAAAGACAAACCATACTGTTTGTCATTATAGTAATTGAGAAAGGGATCAATGGAATCAAGAGTGCCATCCCAGATGACAATTATGTCATCTATATATCGTCCAAAGAAAACAATATTAACCTAAAAGGGATTATTTTGGAGGATATGATGATTCTCCCAATAACCCATGGCTAGATTCGCATATGAGGGAGGAAAATTGTCTGTGCCCTGCAGCTGTAAATAAAAGTCTCCATCAAAATAAAAATGTGTGTAAGGCAAAAATGTGTAGCGTCTATGATAACAGCTGCCTGTCGGGGATTGATCAACGGATCTTGTGTTAAAAAGTGCTCCAAGGCCATTAGACCAAGGGTATGAGGATGGATGATGGATGTGTACAGAGAGCTCACATCAAGTGAGACCTATACGTAAGTCAGCTCCCACCTGTATGAAGACAATAATTCCAAGAGATGTGTCCCATCCCTAATATAGGACTGCAGTTGATGCACTATGGGCTGTAAGAATTGGTCAATGTAAAAACTTATCCCTGTGGTCAAGCTATACATTGCGGCCACAATGGGTCTGCCTGGAGGAAGTTCAAAATTTTTGTGAACCTTAGGGAGGTGGTAAAAATATGGCACCTGATAGAAGTCTTTACGTAAAGAAGATTTTTCCATTTTATTTATGATACCGTCCTGTAAAAGAGCATAAGGAGAGGTTTATTCTAGTGTAACAAAATCCAGCCAGCGAAACCATGATAAAGAGTGTGTATGTAGGGCTCAAACCTGCAGGCCTCTAAAAAGGGATGTTGAACATCGTACATGCTGCAAAAGCGCATGTTGTAATGGCAGTAGTCACGTGCCCAAAGGAGCCCTGGATGCAGGTAAGTAGTGTATAAGTGAGGAGCTTAAAACAAACTTGATGGTTGAAGTAACCCTGTTCCAATACCATATCAGATTTTACATTTTAAAACTCCTTTTCACACAATACTTAGTTCTCTTTGTATTATAACTAAGCTCTGTGATTCGATCTGTAATGTCTCTTATAATAAAGTAGTATTTTGTTTTGTGTCACCAAGGTGACTTAGTGATATGTTTGATGCTAGTTTTGTGTTTCTTCACATGTCTTTTTATTTTCTGACAAAGGTTGGTGACAGAATTGTTAGTATATGTGGGACCTCAACTGAAGGAATGACTCATTCACAGGCTGTCAGCCTCCTAAAAAATGCTTCAGGCACAATCGAGCTACAGGTAATAGTATGCAGCTTTGTATAATTCCATTCATACAAGTCATTTTAATCCCTTGTCAAAATACCTACTATCTCTTGGGTTACAATAAGGCCAAGTAAATGTTTTGTTTCAAACTATGGTTATTCTAAAAGACTTCAGGAACTTGCTTTAAACTTTTGAAGTTAAAAGTTCAAGTGTTTCACAAAGAATTTGTGATGCTTTATTTCCCTTTTTCTAAGCTGGTTCAGACAGCGTTTATAATTTTCAAGTATGTTAATGCTTTGTACCTTTTAAAATGGTTTTAATCGATCTCTAAGGAGCAGGGCCCTCTGATTCCTGCTGTATTAAAGTGTATTGTATTTGTAATGTCTACCCTCAAGTTGTAAAGCGCTACGTAAACTGTTGGCGCAATATAAATCCTGTATAATAATAATTTTGTTTATACATTTTTAGGTAGTAGCTGGTGGTGATGTAAGCGTAGTTACTGGTCAACAGCAAGAACACACAGGATCTGCTGTCAACTATTCAGGGCTTACTTCAAGCAGCATACTGCAAGATGATTTGGGGTATGTGCATGTTGTAGAAATCTAATAAGAGGCAAAGGGGATGCAGTTGTTACCAGTCCCAAAGGGTTGGGTGTGTCTCGCTGCTTGAGCTATGATCTGTGTTTCCTGCCATTACTTGAGCTTTAACGACCCACTATGCGAGTGCTGTATGTAATGAAGCTTGTGATAACTTATAAGATCTAAAATTATATAAAGAAGATTATGGGTGGTTTCTCTGCTTATTCCTCTTGTATTTTGTAGATTAACGCCTCCCTCATGCAGTCAGTTATCTGCAGACACTGGATTCCAGTGGCATTAATTGGCGGATTCTTGCGGAAGGAATGACAAGTGTATGCAAATAGCAGCCACAGCTCAGCTTATTTAAAGTAAAGACAGACTGACACCAGCCATCGCTGTTCACCTGAAGCAGCACACCAAGCGTTTAATCTGACTGCGGTTAAGGCTTGGACATCCATCTGTAACTGCTTGTAGTGTGACTATTAGCGAAAAGCGATGGCTGCTTTCAGCCTGCAAATAATTTGTACAAGCTAAGCAGCTGCCGCTATTTGCCTATACCTGTCATTCCAGTGGAAAGAATCCACTGATTCTTGCCATTAGAATCTAGTGTCTGTGGGTATTTGCCGATATGAAGGAGGCCGACAGGTCATATTTTAAACACAAAAATTAGAATACATTTTAATTTGGATTGTTATATGTGTTACAAATAATAAAATCTCTGTGTTGCCAGTAGTAGCACTGATGAAATCTAAGCGTACACCTAAAGATGTACTTACATATGCTATGTATTGACTGTTTTGGCTGAAGCCCGCCTTTCCTAAACTTGCTACTGCAAAGAGGTAAGGTAGGGAGGAAAAACACATAGTGTGAAATTATCTGTTTTTTGGTAACATTATGTAATTGTCTCAAGACACATCTTAGCTGGTGGATCAAAAATGTATGTAGACTAGATCTTTTTAATGGTTGTTTTGAAAATACTGTTAGGCCTCTTTCAGATGGGCAGACTCCGCCAATTCAGTGGGGAGTCTGTCTGCTGATCCCCGCTGAGAAGGTGGATGAGAGGTCCGTGTCCACTCCGCTTATGCAAAGCCGACACGGACATAGTCCTTTCCTCTATGGGCAGTCGGATGGAAACGGACAGGTGGCCATCTGATCCGATCCACCCCGCCAGACAGACTGATCCCCATCCTTCTGTTTTTAGCAGATAGGATTGGATGTCGGCGAGTGTCAACAGACACATATCTGTTGACATCCGCCACTCCATAGAGGGCAATAAATGGTCTGATCAGACAGACCCGATTGGTCTGCCCCTGTGAAACACCCCATCTATTCCTACATTCCTCTTCCCCCTCCCAACTAATCCAATCTTTCCCCTTCCCTCCTCTTCAATTCTGTTGTTGCTTTTATTTTTTCTTCCCTCTCTTCCCCATTTGTGCTTTTCCTTTATTATTTTCACTTACACTCATCTCTCTTCAGTTAATACATTTTCAAGAAAAACACATCTATGCTTCGACAGGCCTGGCCAAAAGTTTTGAGAATGACACAAATATTATTTTTCACAAAGTCTGCCATCTCTGTTTTTATTATGGAAATTTGCATATACTCCAGAATGTTATGGAGAGCCCCTCTTTGCTATGAAAATTAACTTAATCCCATAAAAAAACATTTCCACTGCATTTTAGCCCTGCCAGAAAAGGACCAGCTGACATTATGTCAGTGATCCTCTCGTTAACACAGGTGTCAGTGTTGACGAGGACAAGGCTGGAAATCACTCTGTAATGATGATTTAGTTAGAATAACAGACTGAAAGCTTTAGAATGAGACTGGTGCTTGAAATCATTGTTCTTTCTCTGTTAACCATGGTTACCTGCAAGGAAACACATGCAATCATCATTGCTTTGCACAACAAGGGATTCACAAGCAAGGATATTGCTGCTACTAAGATTGCACCTAAATCAACTATTTATCGGATCATCAAGAACTTCAAGGAGAGAGGTTCAATTGTTGCTAAGAAGGTTCCAGAGCACCCTAGAAAGTCCAGCAAGTGCCAAGACTATCTTCTACAGTTGATTCAGCTGCGGGATCGGGGCACCAGCAGTGCAGAGCTTGCTCAGGAATGACAGCAGGCAGGTGTGAGTGTATCTGCATGCACAGTGAGCCAAAGACTTTCGGAGGATGGCTTGGTGTCAAGAATGGCAGCAAAGGAGCCACTTCTCTCCAGAAAAAACACCAGGGACAGACTGATATTCTGCAAAAGGTACAGGGATTGGACTGCTGAGGACTGGGGTAAAGTCACTTTCTCTGATGAATCCCCTTTCAGATTGTTTGGGACAACCAGGAAAAAACCTGGTCCGGAGAAGAAAAGGTGAGCGCTACCATCAGTCCTGCGTCATGCCAAAAGTAAAGCATACTGAGACCATTCAAGTGTGGGGTTGCTTCTCAGCCAAGGGAGCGGGCTCACACAGCCATGAATAAAGAATGGTACAAAAACATTCTTCAAGAGCAGCTTTTCCCAATCATCCAAGAACAGTTTGGTGACGAACAGTGCTTTTTCCAGCAATGACAGAGCACCTTACCTTAAGGCAAAGGTAATAACTAAGTGGCTTGGGGAACAAAACATCCAAATTTTGGGTCCATGGCCAGGAAACTCCCCAGACCTTAATCTTATTGAGAACTTGTGGTCAATCCTCAAGAGGATGGTGACCAAAAAAAACTCCACAAATTCTGATAACCTCCAAACATTGATTATGCAAGAATGCGCTGCCATCAGTCAGAATGTCGCCCAGATTGACAGCATGCCAGGGTCAATTGCAGAGGTCTTGAAAAAGAAGGGTCAACACTGCAAATATAGTCACTTGTTTAAAAAAAAATAATGTAATTGTCAATAAAAGCCTTTGACACTTATGGGCTGCTTGTAATTCTATTTCAGTATACCATAGTAACATCTGACAAAAAGATCTAAAAACACTGAAGCAGCAGACTTTGTGAAAATGAATATTTGTGTCATTTCAAAACTTTTGGCCAGGGCTGTATATCAATTCACAATATTACTAGTTGATACCCTGTGACAGTGCCCTCCAACATCTGTTTTGTGCTTTACAGTAAATACCTATTATCCCTACTAAAGCACAGTTACATAAGCTTACCACCTAGGACAGTGTTCCTACCTTTTGAAGAGCTATGCTTACTTTATCCAGACTCCGGCAGCTTACAAATGTATTAATCTCATGCCATTGTTATGAAGACCCCTGGGCCATGTTTTAATTTTATATTTTCTTCTCAATAAAAACCAATGTAAAAGAAACTACTGGTACAGTTAGACACATTTAGTCACCATTCAGTTTTTTAGGAGCTTGAATGGGAGCAGATGTAGCTTCAAAAATTCTAACTTCAGGTTTTATTTTCTTATTAGACCACCACAATACAAGACCATTGTTCTTGAGCGTGGACCTGATGGACTGGGCTTCAGTATTGTTGGAGGCTATGGCAGTCCACATGGAGACCTTCCCATCTATGTGAAAACTGTATTTTCTAAGGTAAAGAGATGCTGTAAATAACCTCCATATACTCTTACATGAATGTGTATTTAACAATCATTTACTTAAGAAAAAACTCCAGGAATTCAACCACTTTTTAAAAATGAATGGCTTAAAATGGGTTAAAGGATAAGTTCACCTTTCAGAGCATGTTACACATTACACCCATGATTCGGGTGTAACATGCTCAAGACCTCCCCTCCGGATCCCCTCTCGTCCTGTGACAGCACCCACTGAAACATTTTGAAAATAGTGTGGTCGTGTAGGGCTCCACCCACACAGCCGCGTCATTCATTCACAGCGATCTGTGAATAAGAGAACTACAAGTACCATCAGCCCTTGTTGATGACAACTTGTAGCGAGGACACTGATAAGCACGCCTGCAAAAATATGTGCATTTATAATTTTTTCCTAAAAGGTTAACTTAGCCTTTAAGTCCACCAAAGTATATGCCACCTCATGGACTTAAAGTGATTGTAAAGTCTCTTTTTTTTTTCCCTATAAAAATAACAAACATGTTATACTTACCTGCTCTGTGAAGTGCTTTTGCACAAAGCAGCCCGGCTCATCCTCTTCTCGGGTGCCTCTTCTGTGCTCCTGGCCCCTCCCTCCTGTTCAGTGCCCCCACAGCAAGCACCTTCTGGGGGGATCTGAGCTGAGTCACAGCTCTGTGTGTCCATTCAGACATGGAGCCCCGACCTGGCCCCGCCCCTCTCTCCCCTGATTGGCTAGCTGACTATGATTGACAGCAGCGGCAGCCGATGGCGTCACTGCGGTGTCTCAGCCAATCAGGAGGGAGAATCTCAGATGGCTGAGACACTCGTGGACATCGCTGGACAGAGAGGGACCTCAGGTAAGTATTAGGGGGGCTGCTGCACACAGAAGGCTTTTAAGCTTAATGCATAGATGCATTAAGCTAAAAAACCTTCTGCTTTTACAATCACTTTAACTCTTTTATTTACAGTTTACATTTTCACTGAGCCCTAGGAGTACAGCGATCACTATACTTCAGGTGCTCCAACACTGGACCTTTGCGTCTTAGATGGCCTCCCTTCCTCTTGCCCAATAATGGAGTATTTTGTTTTATGTTAACCCATTCACAAAATACAAAGAGGAGAATTTTCTAAGACAGGAGCAGCCAGAATCTTAACTGAATAAGCTGAAGGTAGAAGCTGATTGGGTACTATGCAAAGCTGCTCCATATTCTGTCTGCTCTCCAAAAAGTATTTTATGAATCAGTGGGGTATCATCCATGGGTGCAAAATGTTCACTGCATACAGGCCCCGTTGGGGGGGGGGGGGGGGGGGGGGGGCACTGTATGCCTCTGTCTCCTGTTCATTCATCTTCAGTGCAGCTGAGGCTACAGAGAAAGGGACTGGGGATCCTCTGTCCTCAGTCCCTTTCTCTGTCTAAAAGGTCTGTTTCCACCCCTGCCTGATATCTCACCAAAGCCCCCCCAACAGGGCTGAAAAAAAATTGCAATGAATATTAAAAAATTAAATTGTTAAAAAATAAAATACAGACACTAGCCAACCACCCCCCCCCCCCCCCCAACAAAAAAAAAAGGAAGAATCATTGTGAAAAATAATAATTAACCACTTCAATACAGGGCATTTTCACCCCCTTCCTGCCCAGACCAATTTTCAGCTTTCAGCGCTGTAACAATTTGAATGACAATTGCGCGGTCATGCAACACTGTACCCAAATTAAATTTTCATCATTTTTTTCCACACAAATAGAGCTTTCTTTTGGTGGTATTTGAACAAAAACAGAGCGACAATTTTGAAAAAAACACAATATTTTTTACATTTTGCTATAATAAATAACCCAATTTAAAAAAAAATAAATAATTTTTTCCTCAGTTTAGGCCGATATGTATTAGTCTACATATTTTTGGTTAAAAAAAATCGCAATAAGCATATATTGATTGGTTTGCGCAAAAGTTATAGCACCTACAAAATAGGGGATAGATTTACGGCATTTTTATTATTATTTTTTTTTTTTTACTAGTAATGGCTGCGAGCTGCGATTTTTATCGTGATTGCGGCAGACAGATCGGACACTTTTGACAATATTTTGCTATAAATATGCACTGATTACTGTATAAATGTCACAGGCAGGGAATGAGTTAACAATAGGGGGTGATCAAGGGGTTAACTGTGTTACCTAGGGAGTGATTCTAACTGTGGGGGGAGGGGACTGATTAGGGGAGGAGACCGATCGGTGTTCCTATATACTAGGAACACATGATCTGTCTCCTCTCCCCTGACACACACAGATCCACGTTCCTGTTCTGTCACCAGTAATCGCGGGTGCCTGGCGAACCTCGCGGCCTCAGGGCACGCACATCGGCTCCCGGAGGGACAAAGTGTTCCTGCAGACGTCATATGACAATGGGCGGGTAGGCAAGTGGTTAAAAAAGTAAATTGTAAAATAAAATTTAAAAAAATTGTAAAAATAAATATAAATAAAAAAACACTGACACTGTCCACTGCCCTACTGACACCATTTTTTTTACATTTAATTAAAAAAAAAATGAATAAAAAGTACAATTGTAAAAAAAATACAAAATAGAATAATAATAACAAAAAACTACTGACACCGTCCACTGCCCTACTGACACTGTCCAACTATCCATCCCCCAAAGCATTGTAAAATAAATAATAAATACATTTTAAAGAATTATAAAAGAAAGATGAAAAAAATTGAAAACTGCATTGCTCTACTGACACCATCCACTGGCCCCTAACAAACATTTTCAAAAAATGAATACAATAATAAAAAAATAAAATTTTAAAGAAAAAAAATTATAATAATAAACAAAAAGAACCACTGACACCGTCCACTGCCCTACTGACACCATCCTGCACATACTACTTACCACCATACACTCCGCACTCCTCTCCTGCACATACTACTCACCTGCATATACTCCACACTCCTCTCCTGTACATACTACCCACTTCCATGCACTCCACACTCCTCTCCTGTACATACTACACACCACAATACACTCCGCACTCCTCTCCTGCACAAAATACCCACTGCCGTACACTTCACACTGTGACGCTCCGCGTTTGTTTCTTTATCGATGTCTAGGGCCCACTTTTGATCTTGCACACAGGCCCACCGATTTCATGATATGCTCCTGTTGTGCTATGAGTAAGCACCAGTAGTTACGGTGTGAAAAGCGTTAGCGATCTGTTTTACCTTTTTTTCTGTATGGACTGTTATTAATAAAGAGATTTTTGTCGTAGTGCGGCCATCTGGATTATCTTCTTTGCTATGCGCCCCAGCTGCGCATGGACAGTGGAAGCGAGGTGGAAGCAAAGTGGATGCAGTGTAAAAAAGCAGCATCACTCCTATTAGAGCGGTGGGATTATAGCCATACTCTTGGCCCACAGTAAACAAGTATGTTGTAAATACAAGGGATAAGTCCATGAGATGGCATATAACTCATTGAACTTGATCCATTGTAAGCCAGCACTTTTAAAAAAAGTAAATTCCTGAAGTTCTGCTTTTAAGCTTTCTGAAGGATTGTGGCAAGTGCATCAGGTCAACAACCTTTGAATGTCTGCAATATATTTAGTCTCTTGCCCATATGATGGTTGTATATTGAATAATTAAAAGAGTAGGACATGCTAGGGCACATAATTATCATGTACAGATGTGAGAACAGCATGTGCATATATAATTGCTGCTAGAAAAATGTTAATTTTGCAAAGAAGGTGTTTTGGAACAGTTGTGCACCTATACTGTGTGCGTTCTTTTGGCAAATTCTTTAAAAAACGTGATCTTTTTATTAGAAGTAATCTGTCAGACAGATTCCCTTTCATATGACCAGAGGCCTATAGACTTTACATACCTCTCAACAATGACTACAGCAGCCCTTTAAAGGTTGGCTTGATCATTTTTAGCTGATAGATTGTTGGGTTTTTTTTTAGTATAGAGATGAGAATTGTCGTCATAGATCAGATGCAAACCATTCTAGTACAAAATTGATTTGTCAAAGGGGATTAAAGATCCTTTTAATGATTGGCTTGTTACTTAATGTAACCCTGTCATCACAGGGCTATTTATAAAAGAAGGTCAGACCTGTTGAAGAAGCCCATGTATACTTCTCTTTGAAATACCACCTCTTCATTGCTTCCCAGCCCCTGCAAATATTCCACACTTTACGGTGTGCGACTACTTGCCCTCCTGCTGCGTGCAGCAGTTCTGCCTGCTGGCTTGCACTGCGCGAGGACTATGAGCTAGTTGGAGGAACCACTGCGCGCAGCAATGAGAGTAGGTATTTGACCAGGAGGATCAAATACCTGTAGTGACCTGGGAACAGTGAAGAGGCTATGTTTTTTAAGACACAGTCCACAGCAAAGATAAGTATAAATGGGTTTCTTTAGGAACGCTGATCTTCTATTATAAATGTCCTGTGATGACAGAGTCACTTGAAAGTTTATCCACCACCCAGTGCCTTTGACCATTTTTTCACCTCTGAGCATTCCATGCTTTGGTCATCCCACTTGGAAAACAAAATCTTTGTTCTATATCTGTTTTGCCAGGGTAATTTCTATAAGATGTCAAGACTTCCCACTGCATGTTATTGCTAGTGCAGTATCCCCTATATATCAACTGTAAATATGCTGTGCTTGCCACTTTCAGCCACAGAAATGCAGCAAAGGTATGATCTGCAACCCCAACATTATATATTCATACTTTATATAACCCACTTCCTTCCCATCTTAAAGAGGAGCTCCAGTCTCCCCCCAAAAAATTAAGTCAGCAGCTGCAAATACTGTAGCCGCTGACTTTAAGGACACTTGCCTGTCCAGGGATCCAGCGATGTCCTCACCCGAACCGATTCTTCAATTGGCTTCAGGTGCAGGCGCCGGCATCTTAGGTAAGGAAAACCAGAGCCTTCCTACTGCACATGCGTGAACCGCACTACGCTTTGTGAATGGTCCTACAGTCTTCTGAGACCTATGATGTGTCCCAGAAGGCTGCAGGGGGAGGAGAGGGCAGGCCTTTCCGCACAGATCGCCACGGCAATCTGACCAGAAGTGCTAGCTGGTACTTGTTCAAACCAGGTAATGGCTCCCCCCTAAAAAGTGCCAAATGTGGCAGTGGGGGGAGGCTTGTGCAAACAAGCCGAACTTCTCCTTTTGGGTGAAGTTATGCTTTAAGGCTCCATTCACACCTGAGCAGCCACTCTGGTTGTTTTTTTTTTTTTTTTTAGCTTTTATTTTTTTTTTTTTCGTTGAGCGTTTTTGGAACTGCACCATTCATTTGAATGGGCCTTCCTCCGCTCTAAAAGAAGCTTATGTACCAAATCTTGGCACAGAGCCAGGAGCGTTTGTGGTTGCAATGTTTGCCGCGATTGTATCGCGAATTGTCGCTCAACAATTGAGGCAAAATCGCCCTGCGTTTGGGATGCCATTAAGAAATCCGGATCGCTCGGGTGTGAACGGAGCCAAATGTGAATTCCCGAATTCCCTGGTGTTCCTGCCATTCCCTCTGCTTTCCTATTACAAATTGGCCACGCTAAGCAGGAAAACACACTATTGTCATTTCTATAGATATGCTGGGAACTCAGCCTGCTCTCCTCCAATGATCAGACTTGTCCTGAAATACCCCTGCTGCACAGCCATTCAATTGGAAACTTGGTGTACTGCTGCTTCTCCTTCCTCTAGCTCTTATGCAGCTGAGAACAAAGGGAATGTGATCCCTTATAAAAAAGGGATAAGAGGTATTTATAATGTTTTTTTATATCTATACAAAATGTTTTGCATTTCATTTCTATTTTAAACTGAATGGCTTGTTTACAAGATGATCATTTACAATCACTTTAACTTCCCCCAAAACTTCTAAAAACAGATTAGTTACTCTAGGGCTCATTGATTAATTATTTCTAACACTATATAACTAATGAACTCCTTTGGCCTACTCTGCAGGATTCTTATATTACATGGTAAACAACCTGAAATTATATATTGCAGGGAGCGGCAGCAGAAGATGGTCGCTTGAATAGAGGAGATCAGATCATTGCAGTGAATGGGCAGAGTCTGGAAGGTGTTACTCATGAAGAAGCTGTTGCTATTCTAAAGAGAACAAAAGGAACAGTTACTCTTACAGTGCTTTCTTGACCTTTTGACTTTTAAATGGCACCTTTTTTTAAGGTCCCGTGCTAATGAGAGTCAATGAGACCAGCTGTTTCCCCTGTGAAAGTACATAAACCAGTAGTATAGGTCAGCTGTGTGTCAGGTAGGATCTTCTCATGTCTGAACGAATATTTACTGAGCTGCTGTCATTTATCCACACTACTTTACATTGAAGAGGCAAAGAAAAGCATGTTTATCTACATCAGGGGTGCATTCTTCCTGGAGATTATTTTAGTCAGTATTTCCAAGGTCTTACTAACTCAGTGTTATAGATATACTATAGCTTGTACAAATCAGTGAAAAACACAGAATGTTGCTACTGAAGCGATCAAAGACTATCAACCTTTTCACATTTAGGTCATTTTATTGTTATTGTTTTTCTTTGTTATGTGTAATTATGTTATTGTATGACTGCTTTGCTGCTACATAGTACAAGAACTGATTAACGTGTTACATTATTTTTGTTTTTCTTATTGTTGACATGTTCTACACTGGATATGTATTTAAGCCGACATGTTGATTCTTACCTGATCTTAAGAATTATGAGAATTCTTGTAAGGTGCCTGCCAATATCAAAATCTTCCCAACCTAGAACTGTACGGTGCTGTGGAAGCTCCTGAATCCTGGAAGTACCTTCAATATGCCACTCCAGCTTTTAGAAATTGAGCTGCTCATTGCATCTCACAGTGAAATGTTGAGCGGTAGTTAAAGGAAACTTGCCATTACAGAGATATGGAAGCAGCCATTGGTGACCTCTTTTTGAAATTTCTAGTTGCCTGGCTGTTTTCAGTACTTTCTGAGTCACGGACCCAGAAGAAAAATACAGAATAGGTAAGTCAGAGAAAGCCAAAAGTCTATGGTGGGAGAGAAGTCCAGACTGTATGTGCTATATATCCACATCCTAACAAATCGTGTACAACTATGAACTGAATATGTAGTCATGGACAAGTAGAAGAGAAACGGAGTATCATAAAACAACTTTATTATGCACAATTAGAAATCTATTATACCACATTAAAAATTACTCTCCACATAGGGATTCACAACATGCGAAGATTCAGATTCTGATTATAGTTCACATGTGGTCTTGACCCATTTCGGGAATTTGTCTTCAGGAGCACACGTGACAGAATCAGTACACTGGAACTCATTCATAATCTTTATTTGAGTAATATTAGTCCATAGAGTAGACTGGAATTCATAGCATGTGTGTGTTGCCCATAGAGGTGCAAATGAGTAAGCCAAGGTGAAGCCACTGCCTCTCGAATGGAGAATTCAGGTACATTCAGTAAACAGCCAGTGGTCTTGTACACATAATCTTAGGAAAAAAGGACCAACTTCCCAATGGGGAACTATCTAGACCCAATGTTAGTAATGCCCCGTACACACAAGTGGACTTTTCGACTGGTCCGAAGGACCGAGTCCGGCGGACAATTCGACCGTGTGTGGGCTTCTTCGGACCTGCAGCAGACTTTTTCGGTCGAAAATCTGTCGGACCCAGTTCCTATCAAAAAGTCTGTTCGTCTGTATGCTAGTCCGACGGACGAAAACCGACGCTAGGGTAGCTATTGTCTACTGGCTATCAACTTCCTTATTTTAGTCCGGTCGTACGTCATCACGTATGAATCCGTTGGACTTTGTTGTGATCGTGTGTAGGCAAGTCCGTTCATTCCGAAAGTCCGTCGAAAGTCCGTTGGATAGTCTGTCGAACCAGTCCGGTCGAAAAGTCCGCTCGTGTGTACGCGGCATAAGTCACCATAAAGACAGCTTGGTAAAAGTAGTCAAGGCCCATATATTCTAAAGAGGGGGCTCTTGATAAGTATCTTAGAAACAAACTCAGTATACATCAATCCAGCCTGTTCATAGTTGTAAAAGTTAAACGTCCTTAACTTCATACCTGTTTGTCAGTGACTCTGAACATGTAATCAGGAGGGTTGATAAAATAGACAGGCAAGTAAAATTTGTGAAAGGAGTGGTTGGCAAGGGCAGCTTCCTTTTTTCTTTTTGGTATGCTTCCTTTAAAAAGAACATATTAGATTAAAACACTATTGAGAGATATAAGGAGGCTGCCACTGCTGACCTTTCTTTCTAAAAATGCTGGTTGCTAGTCTTGCTGATTTTTTTTTTTTTTTAAGTTTGAGTCACTGACCCAGGACTTTGATCTGCCTACTTTTCTGCATCGATAAATCATAAAGTAATGAAGACAGTGGTTCGTTCAGGATAAGTACAGTCTGTATTTTTAGATGGAAACAAGCAATGGCAGCCTCCATATTTCTATCATGACAGGTTTACTTTATTAGGTTGTGTAAGCCCTCATTGCATTGAAGAATGTGCTAAGTACATTCCGCAGCACTTTCCAAAAGTTGAAATCTGCATACTGTGGGCTCCAATGTTTTTTTGTTTTTTGAGGGGGGGGGGTGTTATCTGTGAGATGACAGGCAAAGTAGAATTTTTTTTTTACCTTCTTGAGACTGTGTTAGGCAGAATACACAGTTTTGAAAAGGGGTTAGCGAATATGCAATGCCACAGCAAAATTTTTTTTTGTTACTGGATTTTATATACTACATTTTATGATGTGAACGCTAGGAGAGCTCAACACTGCCTGCATAGAGTAAGTAACATGATAACAGAGCATTCCTCTACATACATCAATATTGTCTGGCCTTTGTATAGTGGTCTCAGTTAATATGTAGCCCCTCACTTTTGTCACAATGTTTCTGTTACATTGTATCATCCTTGGTGGGAGGTGAACCCACGTATTTATTGGTAAGAAAAATGATGCCCATACTATCGCTGCCTGTACAATCTTGACAATATTGCCCCTTATTGTTTGAGGGTGTTTAATATTATATCTACCCAACCCCTTTGCATATCATATGTATTTTACAGTTAGTTTCTGTTAGGGGGTTGTGTCAATTATTATTTTTTGTATGATTTATTGTCACTTCAGAGTTTCAATAAGAGATCCACCACATAACTAGGAATGCAGGGGCTAAATGTGTACATATTGTGCACTTCTGTGTTCAGTTTTTTTTTTTTATTTCTGTTTTTTTATCTCCTGTATGTGTTTTGTGTGAACTTCCTCCAGTCACGTCTTACTCTAAGATTGGCTGAATGCCTAGGTGTTTGGCACCAGATTGGAAAGACAGTAGTGTGTCAAGTTTATGTATAACATCGTGAACCCTCTTCCACCTAAAACATATATAATTATGAAAGTTTTTTTGTGTTTTATTTTTTTTTTCCTTTCATCAAGTTTTGATTCCAAAGAAAATGTTATATGCACTTTCTCCTGAGAGAACCTTCAGTATTAGAATAACTGTAGTCCGTAAGCTGGATTTCAACACCTACAGAAAATACATTCTACAGCTATCAACGCTCGGCACAACTATGACTTGTGATGTTGGAATGTCAGTGTCATTTGCGAACAGTGTCAAATTTCTCTAGGGAACAATCCTGTGCTTTGTTTTTACTGTGATAGAGAATGTGAAGGATTTATAGAAATCTTATAGGAAGTAGAGGAACAGAATTGTAATACATTGAATGTTTCAGATTGTGGGTTTTTCTGTTATGTTTGTCACTTTTTAATGCCCTAAAAAAAGGAACAAAACTTTAGCTGGAGAAACTCTGAATTTCTGACAAGGAAGTGAATAATAAAATACAATACTCCTCTATTAGATTGCTTTACCAAGGTCCTTCTGCTGGTAATGGCAAGCCTGTTCCCAGTTGCTGATAAAATCAAAGAAGTTTTTGTCAGCAATACTTCCTTTCCATGTCTCTTTATTTTACCTGGTACAGGCATTGCTGTAGCCTGGAAAACAAAGGCTTGAAAAATATATTCAGACCAATGTGGAACCATCAATTCCTCGTGGAGAATTGTTTATGGTTCTGCCTCATCCTAATTAGATTTATTTCCATTGTCTTTCACTTATATGCTGCATAAATATTTCTAAAATGCAACATTATATTCTTTTTATATCCATAAAGAATAACAGTGTTAAGGTTGAACAATAATCCAATCGTTTTATAAATGCCTATTCTTGTGAAGGACAGATAAAGCAAGCTGTAAACATAACTACTGAAAATTTTAAATTGTTGATGAGGTTATGTGCCTTAACGGGAACGTTTTTCATTTTCAAATATATCAAAATAGTGAATGAGTTTTGCACTCAATGCCTATTGACATTCTGGGGTTGATTTGCTAAAACTGGAGAGTGCAAATTCTGTTGCAGCTGTGCATGGTGGCCAATCTGCTTCTAACTTCAGCTTGTTCAATCAAGCTTTGACAAAAAAAAAAATAAAAACTGATTGGTTTCTATGTAGAGCTGCACCAGATTTTGCACTCTCCAGTTCTAGTAAATAAACCCCTCTGAGTCTGTAACATACTACTACTTGCTGCCCTCTTGGATCAATACATATCAAAGCATGAGGGGTATGGTTGTGGTATAGTGGCTGCTTGCAAGCATAATCACAGCTCCAGTCAGCTGAACCAATCAAAGCCACTGTAGTTCAGACCTTTAAAGCAATAGCATTGTCAATATGTGCAAAAAAGTCCATTGCTTATCTCATCACATGCATCAGGACATTTCTTGTCCTGTTTATACTGCAAAGCAATCTGAGCTGAATCACAATCATTTTCTACAGTTTTTACCAAAATGTTTTGCACCAGTTTTTGTTGTTGCAATTCTGTGTTGGGTTTATGAACAGTTAAAGCCCAACTCCAGGCATAGTGGCTTTCACATTGACAGTGGCTCCAGTTTTAACAGGAACATAGACAAGTGTTAAAAGTTACTGAAGCTCCATACTCCGTAAGTAATTAAAAGATAAGTATAGGAATTTTTTTTTACTCATAGTTACCTAGGTGGATGCTGCATCAGCCCCCTGTCAGCTCTTAACACTGAGAACCAAGCTATCAAACACCACTGATTGCTCGGTTCTCAGAGCTCCCTGAGTAAAGAGCTGGTGACCGTCAGTCACTGCTCACTGCTCTGCCCCCGTGCTCACTGGAGCGCTGGGCTGTGGAAGGGGGGGCAGAAGCGACCGGCTCAGGCTCTCAACTGTCCGTCCAGGCATGTGGGCAGATCCCGACCATATGGTCGTGATCTTTCCTGAGCCTGGGCAAGCTCTGACGTCGGTCGACAGCGGGCTTTAACCCACAGTCTGCTGAAAATGGGTCACAGGAGTGTAGAGAAATCTGTACTCCTGTGATCCACAGGAGAATTTCAGCCAAATGAACTTTGGCTGTACTTCTCCTTTAAAAACTAAAAGTCATACAAAATATAAAGTTTTAAAAAATGTAACACCCATTTGGCCTGAAGTTGGGCTTTAAATTGTCTCCAACCGCCTGTGTTCAGCTGCGGTGGTTTTATTCATTCTGCCTATTTCCTATGAGCCCAGCCTGAACGCCACCCAGACCTTTCAACTTTAATTTGCAGGTTTTATTTTGTTGGAATAACCTTGCTTTCAGAAGGCAATATAACCGGAGCCAGTTTCACTTACACTAACAATTGGATTCAACCGCATTGATGATTTTCAATGAATGTACAATTAATACTGATAGTCTCAGTGTTCCATAATGTATGTTGTAAATATGGAGATTTTGCCACGTGTTCAAATAGCCCTACATGCTAGGCCACATTCTCTCCCTTAGACTAAACCAAGCATATTTAACTACTGCAGTATTCAGAATAGTTTTTTTTTGTATAATGTGTTGCTTTCTGCCTAAAGCTGAAGCTTAGTTAAAAAAAAATCCATACAGTTTTAGTCATATCACCTACCTGTAAAGAAGGATGCCTGTCCTCTTCCTGACTCTGAACTTCCGGTGCTGCAGTGGTTAACAACTTGGGATCTTCAGGCAAAACAGCAATAAAGATGATCAGATGGGGACACTCTCCCCCCTTCCTCCTCCATTGAGAAAAGTTCTTTCATTGATTAAACTGCCTATACCAGGATCTGTGAATGGGGGAGAGGATCCTGTGACTGATCAGATCCCCACCCCCCCAAATTTACAGATTGTGTTACAAGCAGTGTAAACAATGATAGAATTTTTATCAGTGGAGGAAGGAAGGGTTGTTTGCCTTTTGAACCATCTGTACTGCTGTTTTGCCTGAAGACCAGATGCTGTTATCTATTGCAACACTGGAAGTTCAGAGACAGGAAGAGGACTGACACTGCTAACAGAGGATTTCTCCAGGACCAAGCAGAACACGGCACATACATCTTTACAGGTAAGTGATGTGACTAAAGCTGTAGAAAATGTATTTTCTTTTTTAGCTAAACTTCAGCTTTTAGCTTCATTTAATATATAAGTGCACTCTTGAAATAACACAAGACTTATTTGAACCTTATTTTTTTGGCATGGTGTTTTCACAGTAGAACCCTCTAGATTTTCAAGATCTTTCTAAAGGACTTTTAAGTGACCATGCCTCATTTCTTCTAGACATGATTGTACTTTTCTATGTAATTTTATGTTCTTTTCCTATGGAATTATATTTAATTAAACTAGTTATTTTTGCACATTAGTGAAAGGCATCTCTGTAGAACACTCAGCCACACAAGTATCTAACAATACTTAAGTTACGTAATATATACTTGTAGTATACTTTATATTTACATGTCTGTCAAGTATTCCTTTAATCTCTTATTAACAGTGTTATCTGGATTACTTATATCCTGTACCTGAAATGTCTTTTGAATTATGGCATAAAACTTTAAAGTACTCTTTCAACTCATGTTCTGTTTTGATTTGAAAAAAATGGACCTTAGGTCACGAAATTGTGACTCTTTTATACTGAATAGCATTAGGCTTGTGTGATGTTGTAATTTTAAGCCTTTGTAGAGAAAGATATACATTGTACAGATATTTTCTTATGGTTGTCGAGTCAAAGATAACACTAAAACCACTCTCCTGAGTTAGAAACAAAATAAATTTCTGCTTATATTGAAAATGTGCCGTTTATTTTTTGGGTTTTAGCACATGGGCGTTTGAGCCCATTCAATGTAAATGCTGATATCAATTTTTTGTTTTTAGTAAACTAATTAGAGAGTACCAAAAAAATATTGGGAATGGAGCAATTTGCCGCAGACATTTTCACAGGCAAAATACTCCATATACTAGTAATTTTTCCTTCTATTGAAGCAGAAAAACTGGTGTTGTCCTGTTTTGATCTCTGGAACATAAACTTGATTTGCCTATGTACGCAAAATGTGATTTTTAGAGCATTAAAGGTCCTGGTGGAATTACTAGGGAGGATCAACTGGAGGATGAGAGTGATAGCACTGATAAGGATCAACAAATATCTGAAAATAACAAGGAGAAGCCTTTCAAACACAAAAATAATTTAGAAAGAAATCTTAAATGTTTTCCCCCATTTCCAACAATAATTATACCTTTGTTCAACAAACAGGTTAGTTGATTGAAAGATTATAAGGTACAGTCTGACTGAAAATCGATTTGAGGCTCTAGGGGAAAAAAAATAAGGATATTACAATTAATCATTCAGACGAAGATGGAAACACAGTGGTGATGAACAATGTGTTTAGGAGTTCTCATGAATAAAAAATATTTTGAAATATCAAGAAGAATATTATGACGAGGCTTGGTGATATGGGGCAGCCTCACTGAAAATACAAGCACTTATCCATGCACATTTAAGGCCATACATTTTGGGACTGCCGTCCTATATTAACCCCTTCACAAATAAGGGTAAAACAAATCTTAATGCCTAAGCACAATTTTGCAACTTTGACATGTGTTAGTAAAACCATACATATCATCACAACTACTTTGTGGATTATATCTTGTTTTTTTCAAGACAAATTGGGCTTTCATTTGGTGTTACTATTCCGGTACATAAATCAAGCAGATAAAAGGTTTAAAGAAAAGGTCACTTTAATAACACAGTTGATTGCCATAACCAATGTATTAATAGCCCTTGCAGGAGGATGAAAGTGTGCCCATGGGACACCGCAACTCACAGGTATGGTGGAAGCCTCCGCTGCACCAGGCAGAATGAATGGCTGCCTCCATCCCTGGAGCTCCTGGGGGTGGGTGATGAGCCCAATGGATGCTGGTTCCGTTCCCGGACCTTGATGGAACTAGGCAGGGCTGGTCACTGCCAGCAGAAGGAAATCAACAGGAGAGGGATTCTGCTCGCCTGTAGAGGCTGCACCCAAGCAGACAGCAGTGGGACGCTGGGCAGACTGAAGCCAATCTCATAGCGACAGGGCAGGGCTATAATGAATAGAGGAATAGCAAAGCCAGATGCCGGAACTCTTAGGCAGCCTGCATGATTATAAAACAATGGGACCAGCAGAAGCATCCCACAGAATAAATGTATAAAATTGTATAAAAAAACACACCACGCACACCCAGAGACAAAAAAGGGGTATACAGAAAAAAATAAATATTGAAAGAAATATAAAGGAAAATATAAAGGCAGCACAGCGGAGTAGTGGTTAGCACCTTCACCTAGCAGCAGAAAGGGTCACTGGTTTGAATCCCAACCATGACACCATCTGCCTGGAGTTTGCATGTCCTCCCTGTGCCTGCGTGGGTTTCCTCCGGGTACTCCGGTTTCCTCCTACACTCTAAAGACATGCTGGTAGGTTAATCGGATCCTGTCTAAATTGTAGTATGTATCTATGTGTGTTAGGGACCTTAGGTTGTAAGCTCCTCGAGGGTAGGGACTGATGTGAATGTACAATGTATATGTAAAGCGCTGTGTAAAATGATGGAGCTATATAAGTACCTGAAATAAATAAAAATTAGTAGAGGCATGATCCCATCATATAACAATATGGGTATCAAGTTCCTCATTCAAACCCCGGGGAGAGAGTGATTTGAGCTAATAAATCCACATGGTCTCTCTTGCATAACAACATATACCTCTCATCGTCTGTGAGGGACCCCTTGGGTATATGTTCAATTGCCAAAACTGTCAAAGCCTTGTAGTTCTTCGCTTGAAAGGTGGAAAAGGGCGTGGGACACTAAGCTCATCTATTCTCTTTTTGATAGACCTATGATGTTCGCCCACTCTCGTGTGTAAGGTGCGTATTGTTCTAAATATGTAGAGTAAATTGCATGGGCATTTCAGAACATATATGTCATATTGGGTCGAATGTCTAATGAATTGTCTAATGGAATAGACGTTCCTAAACCTGTCCGATTGTGAAGGTTGGCCGTATTGCATGGATTGGCATGTGAAGCAGTCTTCTTCTACACTAAAAAAAAGCCCACCCTATCATCGAAGTAACCTCTAACGTCCATTCGTTTTTTGGATTTTTTTGGGGGGGTTTACTAGGTGTCACCATGTTCTTCAAGGTACCAGCCCTTCTGAAGACCACCTGGGTTGCATCACAGAGATGGGGACCCAAAGCCGGGTCCAATCGATGAATATGCCAGTGTTTCCTCATTACATTGGCAATCATTCTGTAGTTGTTATTAAACCCTGTAATGAATCTCGCACCATTTACAAGGGGAGCTCTTCTGGTCCTATTAGTGGGGCGGTCCTCTAGACAAGACTCAAATGCCTCTAGAAGAATGTCTTTAGGACACCCTTTTTCAATAAATTTGGCCATCAATAATTTGCTTTGGAGTATGTAGTCTTGACTTTTGGAAAAATTCCTTCTTAACCTAAGAAATAATGGTATATTATTTTTACATGCCGGGTCGTGGTAACTATTGTGATGCACATAAGAGTTGCCAGCAACCGGCTTGGAATGGTTCTTGGTGTGGTTATTGATGTTGTGAGATGCAATGGCTCCTCACAGCATCAATAACACACTGATAACAACTGCCCCCCAGACAACATGCACTACATCCAGTATGCTGTCTGATTCTACACCCGATACCTCACAGTCCATGGGTGGGGGCTCTACATTAACCATCACATTGGGTGATACAGACAGATCACCCTCTCATGCAATATCAGCAGTGTGCCCTAAGTCTACGGATCTGACGGTTCTTGATGATCCAGGTTTCACCAACTCCAAATGTGCACTCCCTTTCCATTCCTACTGCCAAAAGGTTTAGCCCTCTGTACAGGTTAATGGATGATCCAGAGGTCATCAGCTTGGGTTCTTCCCAGCCTGAGGTCCCAGAATCTTTAGTCCAGGCTGCTGACCATAACTCTGAATGTTCTTTTTTAGTTAAGTCCCCCACCACCCCCATAGAACGAAAAAGTAATAATAAATACACAGATACATTTAAAATATATACAGTATCTCACAAAAGTGAGTACATCCCTCACATTTTTGTAAATATTTTATTATATGGTTTCATGTGACAACACTGAAGAAATGACACTTTGTTACAATGTAAAGTAGTGAGTGTACAGCTTGTATAACAGTGTAAATTTGCTGTCCCCTCAAAATAACGCAACACACAGTCAGTAATGTCTAAACCTATGGCAACAAAAGTGAGTATACCCCTAAGTGAAAATGTCCAAATTGGGCCCAGAGTGTCAATATTTTGTGTGGCCACCATTATTTTCCAGCACTGCCTTAACCCTTTTGGGCATGGAGTTCACCAGAGCTTCACAAAGTGCCACTGGAGTCCTCTTCCACTCCTCCTTGATTACATCACGGAGCTGGTGGATGTTAGAGACCACCTTCCATTTGAGGATGCCCCACAGATGCTCAATAGGGCTTAGGTCTGGAGACATGCTTGGTCAGTCCATCACCTTTACCCTCAGCTTCAGGCAGTGGCTGTCTTGGAGGTGTGTTTGGGGTCTTTATGTTGCAGTACTGCCCTGCGGCCCAGTTTTAGAAGGGAGGGGATCATGCTCTGCTTCAGTATGTCACAGTACACGTTGGCATTTATGGTTCAATGAACTGTAGCTCCCCAGTGGCGGCAGCACTCATGCAGCCCCAGACTATGATACTCCCACCACCATGCTTGTCTTTGTACTCCTCACCTGGTTGCCTCCACACACGCTTGACACCATCTAAACCAAATACGTTTATCTAGGTCTCATCAGACCACAGGACATGGTTCCAGTAATCCATGTTCTTAGTCTGCTTGTCTTCAGCAAACTGCTTGCAGGCTTTCTTGTGCATCATCTTCAGAAGATGCTTTCTTCTGGGATGACAGCCATGCAGACCAATTTGATGTAGTGTGAGGCGTATGATCTGAGCGCTGACAGGCTGCCCCCCCCCCCATACATCTATTTCCCAAAGACAACCTCTGGATATGAGGCTGAGCACATGCACTTAACTTCTTTGGTCAACCATGGCGAGGCCTGTTCTGGGTGGAACCTGTCCTGTTAAACCGCTCTATGGCCACCATTCTGCAGTTTCTCTTGGCAATCTTCTTATAGCCTAGGCCATCTTTATGTAGAGCAGGGGTGCCCAACCTTTTGAAGAACGAGGGCCACTTTAGCAACTTGGCAGCTGGTCGCCGGCCACAATAAGCGGAGTAGGCAGATGACAGGTCTGTGTCCACTCTGCATTTGCAGAGCAGACAGGGACACAGCCCGCTCTACTCTATGGGCCCTCCGATCCGCCCAGACAGAAGGGGACGGATTCCCTTCTGTTTTTTTTAAGCAGATCGGATTAGAGATAGGCGGGCGTTAAAAGATGCAGGTCAGTTTAAATCTGCCACTCTATAGAAAATGATCATGTGAAAGGAGCCTAAGGCTGCTTTCGCACTGATGCACTGCGGTTTACCTGCACCTTAACTGGCCTCAATCTTCACTTCTTCCACAGGATTCCTGCAGGTATCGCTGGCTGCTGCTGTCTCCTAGGTGGGTATGGCTGGTGGCTGCCGCTGGCTCTCCTTCATGACGAGTACTGGTGGGTACTGCTGGCGAGTACTGCTGGGTGGTACTAGTGGGCACTGGTGGGTACTGCTGGCTGGTACTTCTGGGTACTGGTGGGTACCGCTGGCTTGTACTTCTGGGCTCTGGTGGGTAATTTTTGGTACTGCTGGGTGATGCTTGTGGGTACTTCTAGCTGGTACTGCTGGCTGGTACTTCTGCGTGGTACTTTTGGGTAATGGTGGGTGGTGCTTCTGGGTAATGGTGGGTACTGCTGGCTGGTACGTCTGGGTACTGGTCGGTACTACTTGTGCGTGCTTTTGGGTACTGGTGGGGGGTGCTTCTGGGTACTGGTGGGTACTGCTTGCTGGTACTTCTGGGTACTTTTTGGTACTGCTGTGTGGTGCTTCTGGGTACTGCCGGCTGGTACATTTGGGTACTGCCGGCTGGTACTTCTGGGTACTGGTGGCTGGTACTTCTGGCTACTGCTGGGTGGTACTTCTGGGTACTGGTGGCTGGTTCTTGATCCCCTATACCTGTGTGTATATATATCCATTGTAACAGGAGCGGCACTGGAGGAAGCATACGCTGCAGCTGAGAGCAGAGCCGATGCTTCCTGTATTGCGCTGGGAACTGTCGCAGGCGGAGCACATTTGGTATCACTCCGCCTGAGACAGAAGCCGGCGCTATACAGGAAGCATCGGCTCTGCTTCCTCTAGCGCTGGCTCGGACCTTCCCACTGATGCTCGGGGATGGCGGGTCGGAACCCACCATCTGGGATTGCCGACCCGCCATCCCAGAGCAGGAGGTGGCAGGCCACATCTTTTTTTCAGATCCTCAGAGAGTTCTTTGCCATGAGGTGCCATGTTCAACTTCCAGTGACCAGTATGAGAGGGATGACACCAAATTTAACACACCTGCTCCCCATTCACACCTGAGACCTTGTAACACTAACGAGTCACATGACACCGGGGAGGGAAAATGGCCAATTGAGCCCAATTTTGACATTTTCATTTAGGAGTGTACTCACTTTTGTTGCTAGCGGTTTAGACTTTAATGGCTGTGTGTTGAGTTATTTTGAGGGGACAGCAAATTTACACTGTTATACAAACTGTACACTCATTACTTTACATTGTAGCAAAGTGTAACTTCTTCAGTGTTGTCACACACAAAAGATATAAAAAATTTACAAAAATGTAAGGGGTGTACTCACTTTTGTGAGATACTGTATATATTTATTTTTTTACTATGTTGGGCCAGTTTTCCTTTGCCAATAAAAAAAATCAGGAGATATCTATTACTATTTACCATGAAATGAAAGCCCAATTTGTCCTGAAAAAAACAAGGTGGAATCCACCTGGATGCAAAAAGTAGTTGTGATGATGTGTTTAGTTTTACTAACACGTCAAATTTCCAAAATTGTGCTTAGGCATTAACATTTGCTTTACCCTCAGGCACAAAAGAGTTAATCTGGTGCTCTCAAAATGTAAACTGATTGCATGCACTAGGGCCTCTATTGTCAGCTTACTTATGGATATGAAAGATAATATGAGAATAACTGAAGTCTGAAATTGTTATGTGCTAAGTAGGTATGATAGTTAAAAGGATTGGTTCTGTTAAAATGTGTGGAGCATATGTCATTGAAAGGCAAGAGGACTATATAGATCTTTTTTTCATGTTTGAATCGAATCGGAGGAAAGTCAGGCATTAATGGACAGCGGAGTCAGTTTACAGCAGGCAGCGTGTTCTGCCTGTGTCCGCTCCGCGGGCAACTGAGTGGACATGGATATGTCATTCACCTGCTCTGCTCCAATCAGCAGGGGATCTGCTGCTCAGAACAGGTCCCTGCTCTCTGTTTCTCATGTTCTCTCTATTGCTTGCTATTAAGGTGAGGCTAGCTAGAAATAGGAGGGGATTATATAAGGGATGCTCCTGCAGCTTTTTTGGTCAGCGACCAATCACCTGAAAGTAACTGCATAAAACTCATGGTTAAGATGAAAATCCTGTGTCCTGTACTTTACTCCAAGAAGAACATTTTAATGCTGTCAAAAATCCTATTAATAAACAGCCATTAGACTTCTAAATATAGGGAGCGGCATTTATAGTCAAATCCCTAATTCACAATTGGATCAGGTCCTTCTAATGTTATATATTTAACAATCGTCCCTGACATCCATGTGTTAGAAAATGGTTGCAGTTTGATTAATATGGGGTTTTGTAGATCATATTACTGTTCAAACAAGTAGTACTCCTAGTTACACCCTGGGTACCTTTTTGATTAATTTGTACTTTACAAAACTTAAACATTACTTTATTTATCTAATGACATATCCACTGGCAAATCCATGACATAAAATAATATATATTAAAAAAAAAAAAAAAAAAAAAAAAGATTCTTATTGCCAATTTAGCAGCCTGTGTTTTGAAGAGCTGGACTTGCTTGCTTATCCGCAAGCAGATGACATTTGTTCAAAAAGATGTTATTTTATGAAAGAAATGTGCTTACAAGTACAGTCTAATATTCCTGCCACTCTGAGAATCTTTACTCCAGTTTTATTGTTTTCATTTTGTTACACATTACATTATAATAATGTATTTTAAGCAATAGTGTTAATTTTTGATGCTTGAATAAAATTGGAAAAAAAATGTTAGGCATATTTACAGGCAGCACTGAGTGAAGCAAGAGAGCTTTGATTAGCTTGGAGTACTGACTCTCAATCTCTTAAATGCTACTTTAGCCACTTGCCCCCTGACCTATAGTAAAAATAAGTAATTTGTTTGACATTAAATACCAGGGTTATGGCAGTAGCTAGCTGCCAATAACCCCCATTATTTACTTATTTTTTTACTATAGGAGATTCTCTTTCAAGTAAAAGGGGTCCCATGGGCAGATTTGCCACGGGATCACTTTTAGATGAGACGTCGGGGGGGGGGGGGCTTCCCGATTGTTCCTGTGCTTACCTGACCAATTGGTGAAGCCCAGGAGTGATCCGACACTGGCAGTAGCTGGGTATGGAGAAGAGTGAGGCCAAGATAAAGCAAAAGATTAAAAAAGTGTATCTTTTGCTTTTAAAGGTAAATGAGAGATTTGGGGTCTTTTTGACCCCAGATCTCTCAATAAAGAGGACCTGCCATCCTTATAGTCTATGTTTTTACATTCCTTGTAATAGGAATAAAAGTGATGTAAATAAGATTAAAGGGACAATGTGTAAAAAAAAAAAAAAATTAAAGCGTCCCATCCCTCCGTGTTTGCACACAGAAGTGAACTCATATGTAAGTCACGCAAGCATATGTAAACGATGTTCAAACCACACATGTGAGGTATCACCACGAACGCTAGAGTGAGAGCAATAATTCTAGTGCAAGACCTAGCGTAAACATTTTTAAAGTGTCACCTATGGAGATTTTTAAGTACAATAGTTTGTCGCCATGCCATGAGCGTGCACAATTTTAAAGCATGACATGTTAGGTATCTATTTACTATTTAACACCATGTTTTATATTTTATAAAAAAAAAAAATTGGGTTATCTATGGTGTTTTTTTGCATTAAAATTAATTAAAATGTATTTTTTCTGTGTGACATAAAATATTGCATCAATCCCTATTTTATTCTCTAGGGTCTCTGCTAAAATAAAAAATATATAATGTTTGGGGGTTCTAAGTAATTTTCTATCAAAAAATACTGATTTAAACTTTTAAACAAAAAGTTCCAGAAAAGGTCTGGTCAGCAAGTCGTTAGAGGAGCTTACATGAGACTGATACTCTTCAGCACTGAGGTCAGGATTCTTACAAGAGTGCAGAGGCTCTCCTTTCCATGCTTTTCAGCATCTAACTTAAAAATGAACTCTCCAGCTTTTCCTCTAGTCTTGCACAATTGTACAGGCTTCTGCACTGTCCTGAAATTTCCTATTTTAATTACACTGCACATTGAACTTCTCACAGTGTGCACTAGAAGTTTCAGAAAGTCAGGTAGTGCCAGCCTCATTTCCAGACTGGAGGACATCCAACTTGACTATCCCTGGCCTGCCCCTTCCATTTATTTCAGTTCTTTCAATCATGGAGGCTCAGCCTTACAAGTGGACATTATCTAGGTCAGTCTGCCTAGATTCCTACCTTTTGTTATTCTGAAGAAATCCATGTGTGTTTGTCTGTGCCTCTGTACTGAGTGGGTCTAATGGGAGTGGTTACATAATTAACTGTCAGGTGTGGAGCTGAAGGGCACTAATGAGGAAATCTGCTGGGCCTGCATCCCTTTAGATGTGTTCCTATTGGAAATATCTCACCAAAAATTACATTTTTGTTGCAGGGATTGTCTGAAATCTCACTTGTATCTTAGGCAGACTTCTGGGAAAATTGGTGAGCCAATCACACAAGCAGGAAATGATGTTTCTGGGGAGTGGTCAGTACACATTCTGTGGACAGAACACCACCAGGTAGCCATATTGCATTCTCAGAAAATCACAGTGGCTGCAGATTGAAAAGGAAAGGTAATTTTTAATAACATTCAATTACAATATGATTAATGTCACAATTATATGCGCTATATTATGTTTTCTTTATTTGCTATTTTTTTTCCCACGAAAGTGGAGTTATCATTTAATTCATATGGTGTTTTTTTTTTTCCTAATCAAACAGCACAGGACATCCAGTCATAACGAATGGTTATAGGCAGCTACGTTTAGATTTTTAAAACTAAAAGCATAACCAAAAGGTAGATCCAATTAACTTACTCGGCACTACATCCCAAAAATGTATAGAAAAGTGAATTAAAACTGTTTTGATTCGTTTTTCTATTGACTTTTAAAACTACCCACAGCATTGAAAAAGTAATTTGCACCTCACAGTAGGGAAAATAATGAAATGTTAGTAAATAGACCCCAACTCAGTTGGTAAAATTATTCTGTCCCATATATTTGCATGTAGTTAGGAATATCATGAAGATCGGTAATATACAAAGAGGCAATCTGGCTTGAATACTGCCTCCATAGTATTTGTTCCTTTGTGTATATTGTTTCTATACATGTAAAATTGTAAGCTCATCAATAAGTTTCTGTCCTCATTAAAAAAGTGTATAGAATAATACTGATATCAGGGCGAAATTGTCTGGTTCAATAAAAACCAGACGACATTTGGCCCATGTGTATGGGAGCTGGTCTGACAGAAGACAGCAGTTTGGCCAGCATCTGTCGGACAAGCATGTTGGAAAACAAATCAGCGCTCTTAGCCAATGGCGTGTTCTTGCGGGGGGGGGGGCTGTCCAGCTCAGTGGGGCAGATGGCTGTACTAACATCGGATCTTTAGTAGAGCGGCTCCGACCAGAGCTGCTGACAGGTTGTTAGCAGCTCTGGTCGGAGCCGCTCTACTAAAGATCCGATGTTAGTTAAGCAGCTCTGGTCGGAGCCGCTCTACTAAAGATCCGCTGGGTTAAACTGAAAAAATTCAGGGGGCATGTCCTGGACATGGAGCTGTGAGGACGTGCTTGGTCCGCACTCCGCTCCCGCCGCTACTTTACCAGAAGCATACCCACGATCCTGGGCCCTGACACAGCCCAGGACATGTCACAGAGGCGGCGGAACACAGCCCACAACTCCGGGACAGATAATACACAGTGGGGGCAGCTGGATTCATACTTTTCCGGGACCCGCGGCAAGGCCCAGGAAAAATCCAAGATGGCGCCGGTAAAATGGCGAAACAGCACGCGCTGGCACAGAAGCAGCCCACGCCACCCGCTCTGTCTCCACAGCCATTGCCCGGATCGGTGAGTGATTCTGCACCCCCAGCCTCCCCGGGGTCCTCCGTGTCCAGGGCGGGGGGATCGGACATTGCTGACCTTATAGAGGATGGGGACATTAAGAAGCATATTTGGTCCCTCCCCACTAGAGAGGATCTGGAAAGATTCACAGCAAGGGTGGAAAAGGCAATTACAGAGGATATAGCACAGCTTAAGGAGGACACCACACATCTGGGCAACAGAGTGGAAACTTTAGAGCAAAGGCTGGATGTCAGCACTACAGTTAAGATGTGCAGCCCAAGATCAAAAGCTGGACTTATTGCTGTCACAACGTGACGATTTTGAGAACCGTAGCAGGAGGGCAAGTATCTGTATCCGAGGTATGCCAGAAGCAACAGCCCCCAGAGATATTATCCCTTCCTTGCAAGGCACATTCAGGGAGATCCTGGAATTACCAGACACAGAGCCCATTGAGATTGCCCGCGCCCACCGGGCCTTGCGTCCACCATCCCAAGATGTTGACAACCCAAGGGACATAATATGCAAGTTGCATAAATATACCCTCAAAGAGAGAATAATGCAAAAGATGCGCAACAGGCCTTTTTTTGATTTCGATGGCGCCCACCTATGTTTTTTCCAGGACATTTCCAGACGCACGCTCATGCAACGTCGGGCCCTAAAACCTGTTTTGCTGGCCCTCCAGGAAGCAGGCCTTATGTACCACTGGGGCTTTCCCTTCTATTTACAAGCTTCTAAAGATGGCCGTTCAGCTACCTTACGCACCAGAGATGACCTTCCTCACTTTCTCTCTGCCTTGGGACTAGGTAAAGTTGACTTTCCGGATTGGCGTGGGGACCCTGCGATGGCTAACTTTCCAACCATTGAACTCCCACAGCCCTGGACGCAGATGCCCCAGCGTTGAGGCCGAAGACGCAGTCGCCACCAACAAGAATCGGATGCTTCCCCTGGCCCCTCTACATTAAGAGACTGATGGTAAAGCCAAGACCCCGAATTTCGTCCTCACCCTCTACTATGGAGACACCCTTTATTATCAGAACACCAGCAGATTTGGAGCTCCCCTTCTAGCCTGAACATTACTGTGCCTAGCCTGACTTGGTTCCGACAACGAACTTTGACAGCGTAAAGATGGACAAGGCTCTGCCCTGCATCCTAGAGAGACACGGTTTGAGGCTGCTTCCAGATCTCTTTATTTGCTAGATTTACCCTCCCCAGGAATTCCCCAGATTATGCAATCCCCTAAACCCAAACCATGCCACTTACTCCCCCAAACCATGGGTCACTACGAAGCTCCTATGAGGTGGGGGCGGAGCGGAACCTTTCTTCCTTCCCTCCTTCATGTTGGCCCACGACCCCCCCAGTAGGCCACCCACATACGGGTACCAATCCCATTTGGGATGTCAGACCTGGACAAAATAGGTCCCCTGAGAAAGGGGGGCACATTGGGCCCAGTCTGCGCCTATTCAGAACCACTGTTAGGTTCTTCTTGAGTTTAAGCGTTGCTTATGGTTATGCTGATGTTAATGATTGTTTTTTTCTTATCTCTTTACTTTCCTCCCCTATCCTTTTTTCCCTTTCTGGTCTCTGTCTTTCTCTCCCCCTCCCTAACAGGATTTATCCGATTGATGACTCCGCCCCCGGGACCACAGCCGACCTACAACACCATTCTTCAATGACAACTGTTAAGGTAATTTCTTATAATGTCCGCGGTCTTTGCTCCCCTTGTAAGTGGAGTAAATTGTGGTGGGAACTGAAAAAATTCAAAGCGCAGATAGTTTTCCTACAGGAAACGCACTTTACACACCATTCTATACCCAAACTACCGACACACATTTATAGTCAGTGGTACCATAGTACCTCCCCGGTCAGCAAGTCCAGAGGCACTGCAATAGCTATCCACAAAAACTGCCCCTTCCAATATACGGACGCCATGGCTGACCCCCTGGGAAGATACGTCTTCCTGAAGGGGACTATTGCGGGTACTAAATACACCTTCGCCAATATCTACTCCCCTAATATGAATCAATTGACCTTCCTTGACTCAATCATAGAGCAACTAGAGGTGTTCAGGGAGGGGTCCCTAGTTTTAGGGGGCGACTTTAATTTGACCCATCCCTGGACACTTCACATAGCCGGCCTTCACATTCACATGCATTCCTTAGGCACTTTCGAAAGTCCCTCCAGACAGTGGGCTTAGTCGATTGCTGGAGAGTCCTACACCCCAAAGAGAGAGACTACAGTTACTATTCAGCGGTACACAACGTCCACACACGTATAGACTTGATCTATATTGATCGCCCGACCTTAGAGCTCCTCCAAAGCTCTTCCATAGGAAGCATAACCATTTCAGACCACGCTCCGATTCAGGCTACTTTTATCATCCCAGCAGGCTCCCGTAGAATATGGATCTGGCGTCTTAACGAAAATTTATTAGATGACCCCGTAGTAGAAGCTCAGATGTCAGACACGATAAAAAACTATTTTCGAGAGAATACACTAGATAACTTGAGTGAGGGTACAATATGGGAATGTCACAAGGCCGTTGTAAGAGGTGAGCTTATCACACAAGGTACTAGATTAAAGAGAGAACGGCTAGCAGACTTTAATAGAGTTTTGAATGCACTTCAGCAAGTGGAACTCAAACACAAAGCGGGAGGCACTTCAGAAGCCCTACGAGAATTGATGGAACTCAGAGATATATTCTCGCGGCTGTTAGAGCGACAGGCACGTAAACAATTGCGGCACCTATCCCACCGATACTATGAACATGGTAACAAATGCGGACGCATGCTGGCAAGAGCACTTTGCGCAAAAAGAGCCCAAATGCTAGTGCACAAACTTCGCTCCTCTGCGGGCGAAGTGACATTTCACTCCTCTAAGATAGCGGCGGGGTTCTGCGACTATTACGCTGAACTCTACAATTTAGACGCGAACACAACCTCAGATGCTAAAGAAATCAGACTGACAAAAATACGAGACTACTTATCTGTTAATGGATTGCCTTCCCTGACTGAAGACCAACTAGCTGACTGAAGACCAACTAGCGCTTTTAGCACACATATCGGTTATACCGAAAGAGGGCAAAGACCCGACTGTCCCACAGAGCTATCGCCCCATTTCCTTACTGAATACGGATGTAAAAATCCTGGCGAAAATCCTTGCAAATCGACTGAAACACCTTGTCCCCCTTATAGTACATTTAGACCAGACGGGTTTTATTGCGGGACGCGAAGCTCGAGACAACTCAATACGTGCGATTCAACTAATACATTGGGCCAATAATAAAGAAGTACCCCCCCCTTATCTAATACTCTCCACCGACACCGAGAAGGCATTCGATCGCATTGACTGGTCCTGCCTCAGGGAGGTATTAACCTCAATGGGGCTAGGCCCAAATATGCTAACTTGGATACTAGCCCTTTATTCAGAACCTAGTGCACAGGTCAAGGTTAATGGAATCCTCTCATCCAGGTTCCCAATCGGGAATGGCACGAGACAGGGGTGCCCACTCTCCCCCCTCCTCTTCACCCTGGCCTTGGAGACACTGTTACGAAGAGTAAGAGCAAATACTGATATCACAGGCCTGACTGTAGGAGCTGTGGAGCACAAACTCTCAGCTTACGCAGATGACGTATTGTTTCACTTAACTAATCCCCTGATCTCGCTGCCGGTCCTGATGCGGGAACTCCAATATTTTGGAACACTTTCTAACTTTAAGATTAACTACAATAAATCAGAAATTTTACCTGTAAATCTATCTACCCTTATAACAAATAGCTTAAAGGCAGCATTTCCCTTCACATGGACTAAATCTTCCCTACGCTATCTAGGCATACAACTGACTGACTGCTTTGACACCCTATATACTACAAACTACCCCAGACTCTTGACCGAAATCAGGCAAGACTTAACACGTTGGACGAAAACAGCCTTCACATGGATAGGCAGGACGAACATAATAAAAATGAACGTTCTCCCCAGAATTTTGTTTTCTATGCAGATGCTCCCCATACCCCTTCCTAAAACTTTCTTCAAAAAAGTGTCTAACCTGATCACCACCTTCATTTGGAATTCAAAGAAACCCTGGATTGCTATGAAGGTGTTGAGGCGCTCGAAACACTGGGGAGGACTGGGAGTCCCGGACTTGCAGCGGTACTGCCAGGCCATTGCCCTGCAGAGGACTCTGAATTGGCACTTCCATGAACAATCCAAATTGTGGGTGACTATGGAAAAATATATGGCAGGCAGAAACCTGTCCTACGCTCTGTGGCTTTCGCGGGAGCACAGGGGACTATCAGATTCTACGTCCCCATTAACGATATCCACACTTGACACATGGGACAGAGTCAACCGGAGGCTGAGCTTGGCCCCCCTGTGTCCCCGCTGGCGCCTCTGGGCGGATTCCTCTGGTTCCCGCCGGGGGAACACGCGGGCTTTTTTGGATCCTGGGTAGACGACAGAAACGCCAGCTGTGGTAAATTACTGAGAAATGGGAGGATTCTGCCCTTTGAGTCCTTGGGAAACAGACCTGGCAGACCGCACCTTAATTTCTGGAAGTATAGGCAACTGCACCACTTCTTTGCTGTACACAGTAGCTCTATAAGAGATATCTCAACACTCACGCCCTTTGAGGGAATGTTTATAGTGGAGGAACCGGTCCCCCACATGATTTCCGAAATTTACCAACTGCTGGGGTCCTCGGCCTCGGTCTCTAAACCTACTTATGTACGTGCCTGGGAGAGAGACCTTGGGAAAGAGTTTTCTGAGTCTCAGCTAACATATATGTATCAACTCACACACTCCAGCTCAGTGGACTCCAAGATGCAGGAGACAAATTACAAATTATTAGCACGTTGGTACAGAGTCCCATCTGACATGGCACGGATATATCCTGCTAGTTCAGACCTATGCTGGCGAGGATGCGGAGGCCGAGGTACCCTCATACACCTGTGGTGGGAGTGCCCACGAATAAAGATATACTGGCAGACTATTAACGACCAGATTAAAGATATTCTCGGGATAGAGATTCCCCTCTCCCCGGAACATTTCCTCCTGCATATCCCTCCCATTCCTATTAGTCGCTACAAAAAAGCGCACTACCTCACTTGCTAAATGCTGCTAAGTGTCTACTGCCCATCTTCTGGAAGAAGGAGCAGATACCGAGCAAGGAGGAGTGGATATGCAGGGTTAATGAAATAAGGGAAGCAGAGGAATGGGTGGCAAAAGGCAAGGGTGCTACAGACAAACACACAGCCATATGGTCAACATGGCAAGAACACTTCCACGATACTTCCTATGTGCCCTCTAGTCTAGACGTATCCTTATTAAAACTAGCAGACCCCACATTGGGTCATCATGACCAACCTACATAGTCACCACCACGGTTTTTTCCCAAAGATCGAAACATGGAACGCAGATGAACATATGTGTCCTTGCCAGGACGAGAGGGCTGTCTGGGGGCGGATAGTCCGGAGTGGATGTTCGGAGATGCACATGGAACCAAGGTGTGATCCTGTTCTCCCCTTTTCACCCTACCTACCCTCTACTCTCTTCCCCCTCTATTCTTTCTCCCTCTTTCTCTCTGCTGTCCGCTATTCTAATAAGCACTGCCTTTAGTGGAGCTGTTTGTTGATTGAACAGAATGTTAGCAACTATTATACTATTACTAGGTAGATGTGAAATAGAGATGCTCTCCTGACCGGGAGGGATGTGGGGGCGGGGATGCGTCTGCGGTTCGGGGGGCGCACCGGGGGAGGATAGATGGAGGCCTTGAGCCCCCTTCCGCCGGTGTGGGCCCCGGGCAGTGGCGGTCCCGGATGCCGCGGCTTGCCTCTCCCTGGCCTGGGAGACCAATATGGCTCAGGTTATGGGGTCCGAGGTTGGTGGTGACCGCAGCTGGTCTCCGCCCCTGTGGATTCGAAGACCATAAAACAACTTGTACGGGCACCACTGAAGGCACACATTCCCAATGTCTCAACAATTATTTCAACGCAGAACTAGTTTATTTACCCCCCCCTCTTTTCTTCCTTTCTTTTGTTATTTCTTCCTACTCATTATTTATGTTATCTATACATATGCAGGTTATTGCTAATGTTAAAATGAGAAAATGTCTGTCATCAATGAGCTTATATTGAAATGTGTATGTTAAGATGTGATGGAAAACAATAAAGAAAGTTTAAACAAACTGAAAAAACTCAGTGAGTACCAGGCTGAAGTTTAGTCCAAAAAAAAATTTTTAAAAATCAGCACAGGAAACACTGCTTACTATAGGTTTGATGTGTCCTTTGTGTTGTTGACTCCTGTATTAGTTGAAATCTCCCTCCTTTTGATCTTTGCCTACCCATGCTGCTGTAATGTTCCAGTACAGAAGGGCTTAATAAAGTTGAGGGACCTGTGATGAGCACTCATCAAGAGTGCCGACTATGCCTGCCCTCCACCTCAATTCATAGAAACTGTACTTTAGCTTATATGAATGAAATACAATCTATGAGGATGGGCAGGGGAATAAAAGGTCTGCCTCCTCCATTCATAGATCAATTTTCATTCATAGTAGCTATATTATAGCTGCTATGATTGGAGGAGTTGGATCTTTCATTTGTAGACAGAGGATCAAAGGAGGAGCACCAAAAGGGAAACATCTGACTGATAGATTGTAAGCTCCTTGAGGGCAGGGACTGATGTGAATGTGTAATATATGTAAAATGCTGCATAAATTGACAGTGCTATATAAGCACCTGTAATAATAGAAAGACATGTCCCTTGCCCTGTTTTTTTAATATAAACTTATGCCGCATACACACGACTGGACTTTCCGGCAAACTAGGTCCGACGGTCTTCCCGACGGACTTTCGGCAGAGGTCCGACGGACTTTCAGAATGCATGAATGGACTAAGTCCGGTCGAAAGTCCATTCGTTTTGTACGTGATGATGTAAACGGGACAAAAAAAGGAAGTTCAATAGCCAGTAGCCAATAGCTTCCCTTGCGTTGTATTTGGTCCGTCAGACCAGCACACAGACAAACGGTTTTCCCGATTTTTAGTCCGTCGGACAGATTTGAAACATGTTCTATTTCTAGGTCCGTCTGATTTTTTCCCCCAAAAAAAGATCGGACTAGCCCACAGACGATTGGATTGTCCGACGGACTAATCCCGCCGGACCTAGTTTGCTGGAAAGTCCGGTCGTGTGTACGCGGCATTAGGCTTTAAAGCATATCTAAAGAAACACCTTTTTTTGCTTTGAATAGTGTTGAGAATGAATAAAACCTCTGTCAAGGGGTGGACACCCCTTCAACTCCTGTCCTATAGACCCAATGGAGTGAAGAGAAACCTTTTCAAATGTAAATCCCCTCAGACATTTGTTACCATAACACGTGTCCCGACTGGAATATTACCCCTCTATTCCGGTTCTACTGTCAACTTAAAAGTTTGGATTTTTCTCACTTTTAGTACCAGTGACAATGGTCGCCAGACCAATAGAGAGGGTAATTCTCCCCAGCAGGGGCACAGACAGCAATTAAATCCTGACAGAGGTTCTAAACCTTCTTTACTCCATAAAAAAATATGGAGACATGGTAATTATCTTTAATTCAAAGCTGTTCATATTTATCATCTCAATAACACATTTAAGGCTCATACAATAAAAATGTGTAAAACAGTGCAGAAAATGCATGATATAAAGAATTTAGACAGGAGAAAGCATGGCTTCTATCTAATTACTATGAGCTCATTGTGTCCTTTTGACATCTCCTTAAATTTATTTATACCATGCCACTGTAATTATCAATTAAAACAAGCTTCAGCCTGGAAATACCAGAAAAAAAAAATATATAAAAACTGCTTGAGAGAAGTCCATGATCCCAGCTGATTCATTTCAGAGATTAGTGGGAGAGTTCAGAGGATTTCAGCAGCATTTTTAAAGCAAGAAGCCCAGTGGAAAAAAAAATAAACTTCAATAGCTTTGAAATACTTTTGGAAAGAGATCAGCGTTTCTTGGAGCCGAAGTAAAGACAACAATCTGGAATCTTTTTTTGCCATTAGGGTAAAGTAATTGTTTAAAATACATCTAGATTTTAAAAGTTAAATCACCTTTGTTTCAAAATTACACTGCACAGTCTAGAAGGCAATGAGCTACAGTAGATGGCCACATTGCTGCAAATATTTCATCTCCCTCTTGTGCCAAGATTTCAGCTTGCATTTTCATTTATATCCTTTAACTGGTGTTTAGTTGCTAAATAAAATAAATAGGCAACACCTCCCTGCCAAAAAAAGTGGAAAAGCAATAAATTATCCTTACGGGAATGTAAAGTGATTTTGTACATAGATCATTTTCTACTATACTCAGGACTAGAAAATAGAATTAAAATATATATTTTAAATAAATATAATATATAGCATATGAATGTTTTGTGTTCTTATATCTAGCCAGCACATACAGCCCTCGGCTCTTTTTCACAGGTTTTCTAGGTTCTCCTCAAGTGGAAAGGCTTGCTCCCCTTCACTGACCCCCCATTCAACCATGAACAGACAACACTGTCAGAAATTTCAGTTAGAGATAGGAAGCCATAAAGGAAACAGTGTGTGCTGTGCTCTCTTTTATAAAAAAAAAAACTCATAATGCTACATGAATCCTGTATCATGGGTTCGGTCATATTATTCTATACAATGGGTATAGAAGAGAATGAACCCCTTTAAAACTTATAGCATCCAAGTGAAAGATATAACACGAACATGTCGGGAAAAAAAAAATCAAAAACCGAATCACTGAGGTGGAAAAAAGATCACCTCCTCCTAAAAATGACTTGGAAACTCAGTTAGGTGTAACTAATCAGCTTCTCAATGGCACACAAAGCCATTCCATTTGACTTTCAACTGTGATCAGCTGTGGTCATTTTGATTAGCTCAGCATGAAAAGAGCTTTTCTGGAGCATTTCAGTCTCTGGTAGTGCAACTGAAGCAAACAATCAACTATGGGTGGGTGGCAAGGCACTGCCAAAAGATCTCTGGGATAAAGTTGTGGACAGGCACAAGTCAGGAGATGGATACAAAGAAAAATATTTTTTTAAACTTTATCAATGTCTAGAAGCACAGTGAAGTCTATTATTAAGAAGTGGAAGGTATTTGGTACAACACAGACCTCCATGGAACAGGACGTCACTCCAAACTGGATGAAAGAGTCAGGAGGAAACTGGTCAGAGAGGCTACCAAGAGGCCAACAACAACTCTGAAGCAGTTGCAGGAATTTATGACTAATGCCCTGTACACACGATCGGACATTGATCGGACATTCCGACAACAAAATCCATGGATTTTTTCAGACGGATGTTGGCTCAAACTTGTCTTGCATACACACGGTCGTACAAAGTTGTCGGAAAATCCGATCGTTCTGAACGCGGTGACGTAAAACACGTACATCGGGACTAAAAATCGGGCAGTAGCCAATAGCTTTCGTCTCTTAATTTATTCTGACCATGTGTGGCACTTTGTGCGTCGGATTTGTGTACACACAATCGGAATTTAACCGATCGGATTTCGTTGTCGGAAAATTTTATAGCCTGCTCTCAAACTTTGTGTGTCGGAAAATCTGATGGAAAAAGTCTGATGGAGCCCACACACAACACACATTTCCGACAACAAGCTCCGATCGCACATTTTCCGTCGGATAATCCAAACGTGTGTACGGGGCAAGAGAGTGGTCATTGTGTGTATGCGACAACAATATCACATTCTCCACAAATGTAGCTTGTACGGGAGAGTTGCAAGAAACAAGCTACTGCTCAAGAAAGGCCACATTCAGTCACAACTGAGCTTTGCCAAAATGCACCTTGAAGATTGAGGCCACATGGAAAAAGGTGTTATGGTCAGATGAGACTAAAATTGAATTATTTGGCATCAACACCAAACAATATGTCTGGCAGAAATCCAATACAGCTCATCATTAGGGATGGGCGAACAGTTCGACCCGTTCGCCGAACATCCAAATTTGCAGGGTGTTCGCCCGACGAACACCCTGCAATACACTGAACACTGCATAGTGCATTCTGCCCCCTGATTGGGCAAAGCTTTGCCCAATCAGGGTGCAGTGTATGCTGGTTGTTAAGCAGTGGGGCCGGGAAGCCGGCCGCGGCGACCTTAACAACCAATGAGTCATCAGCTGTCAATGGGTTTCCCCGCTGACAGCTGAACAATAAAAAAAAGTGCCGGTTAAAAAATAAAGAAAAAAACGGTGTGATGTCCCCCCCAGTCCATATCAGGCCCTTCAGGCTGCATGCCCGGATAAGAGTCTGGTATGGACTTTTGGGGGGGGGGGCCCACACCATTTTTTTTTTTTTACCTCGAGGGGCACTATTTTTTTATTTTTTAATAAAGGATTTGTCAAAAACTGTCTCTTACTATTACTTTTTGCTACTTTTTTGGTAAATGGGTAGGGGTACTATGTACCCGATACACCTTCACTTAGGTGGCGCGGGATCTGGGGGGCCCCCTGTTAAAGGGGGTTATGGATTTTGGAAGGACCCCACATGTTTTTTTTTTTGTTTTTTAATTTTGGCATGGTTTTCCCCTTCAAATCCATAGCAGTCCCGAAGTGTCTGGTATGGACTGGGGGGACCCCACACAGTTCTTTCTTTATTTTTTTAATAGCCGGGTACCGGTAATTGCAATCGTGAGTCATTTTAAATGTGATTTGACTCTTTTTTTTTTTTTCATTAGAAATGTCATTTTTGCTGCAGCATGTTGTATGCATGCTACAAATGCCCCACTTTACAGGTACATTAGGAAGACACCCAGGCACTACATTTAAAGGATTTTTTCATTTTTATTGTTGCACTTTAAGCATAATTAAAATCACTGCTCCTGCGGTCATTTTAACTTTTTTTTGATTAATACATGTCCCCCAGGGCAGTACCCAGATCCCCAAACCACTTTTATGGCCAATTACTTGCATATAAGCCTTCAAAATTGTCACTTTTGATTTTTCCTGTTCGGTTCCCAAAGACTTCAATGGGATTCGCCGTTCAGGTTAGAATATTTCCCCTGTTCAGGAGTTCTGCTACAAACCGAACAGGGGGGTATTCTGTCCATCCTTACTCACCATCCAAATAACATCATTCCTGGAGTATAGCATAAAGGTGGTAATATCCTGTTATGAGGGTGTTATGCCCTGTACACAAGGTCGGATTTTCCGACGAAAAATGTGCGATTGGAGCTTGTTATCGGAAATTCCGACTGTGTGTGGGCTCCATCAGATTTTCCGACACACAAAGTTTGAGAGCAGGCTATAAAAATTTCCGACACCAAAATCCGATCGCGTCAATTCCGACTGTGTGTGGACAATTTCGACGCACAAAGTGCCACGCATGCTCAGAATAAATTCCGAGACGGAACTGCTCAGTCTGGTAAAATTAGCGTTCGGAATGGATAAAGCACTTTCATCGCGCTGCAATATTTTAAATTGTTTAATGCAGCGCACTCTCTTTTTCTTTATAATGCTAGAAGAATGAAGTAGTTTTGCTGCTGATATTCACACAGAGTTCTCACAAACTTCTTTCTTTATTTTTTTTTGTGATTTCATCAATATAATATTTTTATTTGTCACATCTACCGAAAAAAATAATATTTTTTGGATGTTTTTATATTAAATATGTTTTTTTTTGTTTTTTTTAAAGCCTGATCTTGTGTTTTATTCTAGAGTGGAAGGAAGGGTTGAGAGGGATTCCCTGACTTCAGTCTGGTCTGACAGAAAACAAAGTCTCTCATAGTACCACAGCCTGGGGACATAAACGTCATCTGCTGCAGCTCCGGATCTCTGGGAATCCTGGACCTTCTTGCGCTCCCTAAGATATGCGCTCCTCAGGCCACCAATTTTGGCTGGATGGTTGCCGTGGGGACCACTGGCTTCACCAACTCCAGCAGTTTCTCCAGCGCTGCCTGCCTCTTTTGTTTATGATTATATTGTGGATGTTTCACCTGCTACAGACAGGGCAGCTCCCTGTACTTGTCTATGAACAGGGGGAGGAAGTTGTAGTCATTGAAGCCATCCATTTTATCTGCAAGACACAACACAAGACAAACCCTAATGTCAGGCTAAACTCTCCTAATCTTGTCCCAATATAGGCCTCAATCTATAAGCAGTATAGGGCCAAGTTTAAATGTTACCTTCGTTATCACGATCGGCGCTTCCGATACTCCTTCCTCCGCTCACAGATCGTACATACCGCGCACGCGTGTTACGTTTTATATACACTGCGCATGCATGAAACTCTGCACGCCCCTGACGTTCTATCTAGTCTATTCCCCGCCCCTTCTCGTTCGGCGCAGTGGGGAAGAGCACATGGCGGAGACACAACAGGTGTGTGCTAATTACAGCAACGAGGAGGAGTAGGAAAGCCCGGAGCCAGAAACGTCACGATCCCGGAGGAGACAATTTAAGGCATCAAATATGTCCTTGGTGGAGATGGTCGACATCCTGAAGAGGGCCGACTATGACGGGAAGTATGGACGTTACCCCAACCCCAATGTCAGAAAGGCCAAGATCATGGCGAAAGTTGTGAAGAGTCTGCACCGGAATTTTGGGGTACGGCGATCCAAGGATCAACTCAGGAAGTGGTGGTCGGACCTCAAATTAAGGTAGCACGATCAGTATAGAAGGATCAGGAGAGTGCTGCAAAAAAGTAAGTAGTTGTCCTGTGTTCCTATTCGTTATTTTTATAACGTTTGTGCTGCTCCATGTGCTTTTCTTTACTGTTGTAGAGTTTAAAATGGCAACTTTCATGTCCATGGACACATTATTCATACGTAGGAAACATTGTTCATTCGGCCAATAAAACACCATGTTTTGTCCAGATGCATTTCAATACATTTTTTCTGGCCTACTTCTCTTAAAATAATTTTGTTGTCTAGATGGGTTTGCAACTAGAATGAAATGCAAACTAGATTCTGTGTAAAGAGAGGACACTCAGCAGCTGTTTACACATCTGGACGCTGGAGCACTAGTGTGGGACACAAGAACACCCTTTTTATTAGGGGGTCCACACAGGTGCTCCAGTGTATACTATAGCGGTGACTCCATCTGTGAAGCTTGTACAAAACGGGTAAGTATTCAAGCTCGACAAAGTGACAAAATATTTCTTCATCTTGGAACTCTGCCAAAACAGACAATTGTACCCCACTTCCAAGCAATGTTTCATATTCCTATTTCTGCCATCAAATATCTGTGTGCTAAGTATACCTATTTTTTCTTTACATAGGGGAGAAAACACTCGGAGGACACCAGTCATCAGAGGAGACAACAGACCCTCCACCTCATGAAAAAGTGGAAATGCCATAAAGCCAAGCAGAGGAGGAGGGAGACGTGATGGAAATTGTCACCACAACAGGTGAGTGTCTGCGACCACAGGCTCAGGTAAGAGATGGATGCCTGCATATTTATAATACATGGTGTGTTTTTGTTTCTATATTTTAGGTGATCGTGATGTTGTGGATGAAGGTCATTTCACCAGTGAAAGTGCCCAGATTCTGATCGGGGAGATCATGGAGTGTAATAGGGACTTGGAAAACATCAAGCAAAACATCAATGATGTTCAAAACAAAATGAACAACATCATTGATGTTTTAGGGAGAGTTTAAAACCCCTCGAAACCCCTCATTTTTTCAGCCTTTTTTCCTGAAAATTATTTTCTCAAATTTTGAAGATGCACACACTGTGTCAACATGTGCTATCTGCCATCACGGGAGATCAATGTATGCGTTTTGGGGGTGCAACCCCTTCCTCAATAATAAAGTAGCTGAGAGGAAGGGGTTGCACCCACAAAACACGTCCATTGATCCCCCATGATGGCAGCTAGCACATGTTGACATTCGGCAATTTGTGTGCATCTGCAAAATTTGGCTTTTCCAGGGGTGACTTCACCCCATCTGCTGAACGCAAAATCAAACACAGTTTATAAATACTCATGTCTGATATTGCCTTCAAGTTCTACAAAAGTTGAACTTTGTAAGTTCCAGATTTGTGTATTTCTTGTTGGTTTTAAACATGCCTGTTTTAGCTTAAAAAGACATTTCTACTTTTAATGTCACCGAAAAAATTGTTATACAACAAACATGTTGGTTTGTTTTAAAAACCTTTTATAAATGCACATATGATTGTGCTTTGATTAAAAAGATTGAGATCAAACAATGTGTGGCTTCTTCTTTCAATGCTCAAAAGCATTTTTGTGTTGTAAAATTGGTGTTTTCATTGACAATGGGTGTTATTTACTAAAGGCAAATCCACTTCGCAGTACAAGTGCAGTTTCATTGCAGTCTCAAGTGCACTTGTAGTGCAAAGTGTCTTTGCCTTTAGTAAATAACACACAACAGTGCTTTATAATTTTACACAATCACACCATTTTCAGGACTCCCCAAATTTCAGTCAGGGTTAGCTAAAAGAAAGCCAAGCAGTAAATCAAACCTAATATTTGTTCAGTTTAAAATATTTTTTTATTTAAAAAATGTCTCAGACATTGTCTGGCATATTGATGGCCCCCCTACCCGCAAAGTATTCCATGTATCTTATACGGACCTCACGGGCACTCTGGGGGGGCAATCCAGGATGGCCAGCTTCAAACGCCGTCAGGGTTGGTTCATTGAGATTAATAATTCTGGCTTCAGGCCCAACTGAGCCAGCATAGTTCACAGAATTTCTCCTTAAAAAGTTGTGGAGAACACAGCAAGCCAGGATGATGTGATTGAGTTTATATTCCGCCATGTGTATCGATGTAAGAAATAGGCAGAACCGGCTGGCCATTATTCCAAATGTGTTCTCCACCACTCTTCTGGCTCTGGCCAGCCGTTAATTAAAAACCCTCTGGTCTGGGGTGAGGGTCCTCATAGGGAATGGCCGCATAAGATGGTCCCCCAGCGCAAACGCTTCATCCGCAACGAAGTCGAATGGGAGTTCTTCCGCATTGTCTTCTGGAGGTGGCAAGTCCAAGCTGCCATTCTGGAGACACCTGTAGAACTCCATGTGGGCAATGACTCCACCATCCGACATCCAGCCATTCTTCCCCACGTCCACATACAGGAACTCGTAAGTAGCCGACACCACCGCCAACATCACAATACTATTGAACCCCATGTAGTTGTAATAGTATGACTCCAAGTTGGGTGGTGGGACGATGTGGACGTGTTTCCCATTAATTGCCCCTCCGCAATTAGGAAAGTCCCACCACTGGGCAAAGTGGGAGGCCACAGTCTGCCATTCCTGTGGGTTGGAAGGAAACTGTGGAGTCAAACAAGAAAAAAAAATTAATAATTTTGCTAATAAACATGGAAAGCAGATTAGACACAAACATTCTTGGCCAACATCAGTATAACCTTTATTTTAGGGAGTATTTTAAGACAAAGGTATAAGGTCCACCTATCAGATTTCCCACCCTCTCATGGGCCATTTTTGAAATTTTATGGGGGGGGGGTGTTTTGGACAGGTAACCCTCTCCACTTCATTGAGAGATGAATGCTTAAATAATTTGTGTTACTTTGGCCAGCCCCTCCTTACTTACAGTATTGGCAGCCCACTAGACAGGTAAGAATTGTCATAATACAAAGATATAAATACACACTGTACACATTTTAGCACATTTTTACATTCTGCTATTACCTATCAATAATCAATAATAATAGGATACAAAAACTTTAAACAGTACCATTTGAAAGTATTCAGGCAGGCCCTTGCACTACATGCTTTGGGGAATTCATCCATAAATCTGACCACAAAAGAGGTGGGTATAGTGTGTATGGGTTTGGCAAAGTCAGCAGATAGAGGATTGAGGATAGATAAAGGATTGGTATCAGCTGAGTTAGCAGTTGGGGGGAGGGAGGGTTCCAAATGATTTTGGGACCCAAAAAAAAGCCTCTGGCACTCTACCTGAATTTAAAGCACAAAAACGAGGAAGAGAGGCGCCTCTAAGTGCAGTATGTAAACTGAATTTAATAAAAACACTGTACAAAAACACTCACATTTGTTGAATTAAAATAAAGCATATCGTGTAGTTAATTTCCTGGAGGAGGGGGGTCCATCAGATCAGTCACTGCATCGCTGTCTCCTGCTGTACGTACGGCTGTGCTTGAGCCACCGCTGAAGCCGGCCGCGGTGATGAGATACTCCAAAGCGAGGCCTGGAACGCTGGTGGAAAGCAGGCGCGGGGCTGTGACGTCACTGGGATGCGACGCGTTTCACGAGCGTACGGGCTACGATGTCACGGTAGCCGCGCTCCTTCATCAAGCTGCCAGTGAATCGTGGGGATGGTTTAAAAAGAGCATGGGGGCGGGAATAGGTGGACAAAAGGGAGGAAAAAGGAGGAGGGTGGGGGGGGACGGAATGGAAAACGAAAAAGATAAAGGAAGGGAGGGGAGGGACGAAGAAGAAGGGGGGGGGAAGGGGTGGCCATGTGTATAAATTACAAATTACAAACAAACTTTTAGCAGATAATAAGGTGCATATCAAAAATTAGTCTCAATATATCATAAGGAAAAAGAAAAAGAAAAATTTGATAATAGTAATAATAAAATTAATAAAAAAGGGAAAGAAAATGAATAATGATAATAAAAATAGGTAGAATAGAAAATTAAATAAAAAGTAATAATAATAATAAATGATAATTAAATAATAAAGAATAATAAATGAAGAATAATAAATAAACAATAACAATTGATCGTATGAATATAAGTGTATACATACATGAGAATTATGCCTGATTAGGAGGGCTAAATTAGAAGGGTATAGGTGAGGACACGTCAGAGAAATTATGGAAGTACGATTGAAGTAATGATAATAAAAACTTGGAGAAATTGGTTATTGATGATCAATCATAAGATAATACATACGGACAGGAAAAAAAGGGGGGGGGGGGTTGAGACCAGCGATTACTCACGGTCATTGAAAACTAATAAGTGACCCAAAAAAGTGGTAATTAAATAGAATAATTAGGTTGAGGAGTAGTTGGATGGTATAAAGGTTGAGCCTTACTAAAGTGATCGAAACTATTGATACATCTACTTACATTACACATATGTGCACAAATATGCATCTGGTCATGAGCATACGCACACATGGAAAAATGGAAAAAACCTCTACTACATGGCCCCTGTGCATGTATATGGCTCGTAAGGTTAAAGTAAATAAAAATAAAAATAATAATAATAAAAATAAAAATATAAATATAAATATAATAGAACTAAAATAATGAATAATAAATCACAGTAATAGTCAAGAAAAATTAGATATGATATATGTTTTTAAGAACATATAGGGCCATAAACTCATTATACCTTTGAAGGTCAATATGTAATCATCATTAGGACAGCACATTTGTTTGATTATAAAAGAGGGGGAAATGAAGGTAAACAGATATGAAAGGGTATGTAAAAACGTATATAGTGTGTTTACAGAATAGTTGCAATCTCGATACTTTCATTGATTCCACCTGGCGAGAGTACGTCTAAAGTGTAGATCCAAAAGGTCTCACGTGCACAGAGCCTCTTGAATCTTTCGGCCGCTGGGAGGGACCTTGGGATCTGTTCAATAACCCACACCTTTAGGCCCTCTGGCGAACCTTGATGGGCTGAGGCAAAATGTCTTGGAACACTATGGGGATCTGTTCCGCCCTCTATAAGCCTTCTGTGTTCCCCAAATCTTCGTCTTAATGCTCTAATTGTCCGGCCCACGTACATTAGGCCACATGGACACCTTAGACCATAAACGACGAAGTCGGAAGAACAATTGAAAAATTCTTTTAGCACATATGTCTTGCCTTTAGTGGTGAAGGATTTTTGTCCATGCTGGACAAAATTGCAGGTTTTGCATAAGGCCTTATGGCATTGGTACATGCCTACCAGGGGAATCAATGTGGGTACAGGTGGTATTGTTGAGGTGGATTTGAACTTACTGGGTGCAATCTTATTTTTTAGATTGGGGGCCCTGCGATAGATGACTTTAGGACGAGATGGAAGTATTGTTTTTAAGTGGGGATCTTGGTGTAATATACCCCAATGTTTTTCCAAAATCTTCTCCATCCCTTTGTGTTTATTATGAAAAGTAGTTATGAACTTACTAGAACCATCATAAGTATGTGGATTAGTTTTGGGTTTTGATGGTTTACCATGTAGGTAATATTTGAAAGCGTCTTCCACCAGGGGTTCGGGATATTTTTTGTCGTAGAACTTTCTTTTGAGGGTTTCACTTAGTTCGACATAATCCGAATCCTTAGTGTAGTTTTGCCGAAGACGGCAGAACTGTCCTTTTGGAATATTTTTAACCCAATTGGGAAGGTGACAGCTTTCAAAATGTAAGTACGAATTACCTGCTGTAGGTTTAGTGTAGTTTCTTGAAGTGATGGTGGAACCATCATGTCCTAGTTCTAGATCAAGAAAAGCAATGGTAACTGAGTCAGTGGCTGACGTGAACGACAGCCCATAGGGGTTGGTATTGCAGTGTTGGACAAAGGAGGTTATTAAGTCAGTATCACCGTCCCAGATGATGATAAGGTCATCAATATACCTCCCGAAAAAAATAATATTAGCCGCAAAGGGGTTATTTTTGTAAATAAAATTATTTTCCCATAGGCCCATTGCAAGGTTAGCATAAGATGGTGCAAAGTTTGCCCCCATTGATGTGCCTTGTATCTGCTGGTAATATTCTTCATTAAAGGAGAAGTAATTGTGCGTCAAGCAAAACCTTGCTGCCTTCACAACAAACTCTGCTTGGCGCATATTGATCAACGGATCTGTGGATAGGAAATGTTCCAATGCCATCAGTCCGAAGTCATGTGGGATGGAGGTATACAATGAACATACGTCCAGTGAGAGCTAGGTGTAGGTAGGCTCCCACTTGTATGGAGATAGCATTTCCATGAGATGAGTGCCATCCCGAATATACGATTGTAATTGGGCGACTATGGGTTGTAACAGTTGATCAATGTATAGACTAAAGCCCGTGGTGACACTGTCCATGGCTGCCACGATGGGTCTACCTGGGGGATCCTCTAAGCTTTTATGTATCTTAGGCAGGTGGTAGAAGTAAGGTACTTGGTAGAAAGTCTTTTGCAAGAAAGACTTCTCGATTTTTGTAATAATACCTTCTTGAAGGGCAGTGGAGATCAACAGGTCAGCTTCCATAGCATATTCAGTTGTGGGGTCCTTGGGAAGTTTAACGTATGTCCTATTGTCCGAGAGTAGCCTATGTGATTCTTTAAGATAATCAGTTTTATTTTGTAGAACAATACCTCCTCCTTTGTCAGCAGATTTTATTACCAAATCATCTCTATGAATGATTCGGTCAAGTGCTCTAATTTCCGAAGGTGATAGGTTATTAAGTTTGGAGGCCGAAGAGGATTCGCATAGTTTCTTTAAATCTGAAAAGACAACTCTATAGAATGCTTCTATGTATGGGCCCTTGGATTGTGTGGGAAAAAATATTGATTTGGGTTTTAGTGTAGTATGAACGATTGGGGGGATGTAGCAAGATGCTGGGTTAGCCTGTGAAGCAATATGTCATCACTGTCAGATGCATTAGAATCAACAATGTCTAGAGAAGATTCAAAGCTAAGTTCCTGTGGCACTGTAGTGGAACTAGTCTGGGAGTCGGGATTGTGTAGGGTGTTGGTTGATTTCTCTGATTGGATATGGAAGTGCCTTTTGAGGGTAAGGTTACGTACATAACCATTGAGGTCTTTAAAAAGAACAAAAGGATTCGGTTTATTAGTTGGTGCGAAATTGAGTCCACGGCCAAGTAGAGATAGATCTGCATGAGATAGTGTATGTGAAGATAAATTAAATATTTTTATAGTTTGGGGTATTTTAACGTGTTTGTCCGATCTCCTGTTTCGTCCCCCTCTGCATCCTCTTCTGTGAGCTTTCTTTTTCGGGAGGTTTGTGCAAGAGGAGGACTGAGCACTAAAAAAGGGGCAGGGGAAGATGGTGTGGCTCCAGAAGAGGATGCCGATAGGGGATCACAGGAAACCAGATTATTCGGGGCAGGACATGCCTTGGTAGAGGTAGATGAATTGATTGAATTGAGGGTAAGGGGGGAAACAGTAGGTGTATTCGAGACATCAGTCAGGGCAACTGGAACACTGGAAACAGGAGGAGCAGATGAAGTCGGAAATCGTGGATTACAAGGCCTATTGTAAAATTGATGTAGAGCACGGATGAGTTCATCCTTCTTATTATTGTTATTATTCTGAAGATGATAGGACAATGGGTCAGAGACCTGTGAATGACGATTATTCCGCTGCTGTGTGGTAAGAGTTCTATTGTTTGGAAAACGGATGCTCATAAGGGGTATAGGTGGGTGACTAGGGGGTACAGGTGGGTAAGTAGAAAGTACAGGATCAAGTCCGGTGTGACTCAGAGAGTGGGGATTAGTATGGATATGGGGTGTGTAGGGAATATTCTTTTTATTCCATGAAAAAATCCTGTTCAGGTTATAATCGTCCAGGTCACGTTTGAATTTCCCCATTTTTTTATTTACAAAATTATCCTCATCTTTATGTGTTTTTTCTTTTAATATTTCTAACCATGAAGATGGGATGTGGGTGGAGCATCTAGATATCTCTTCTATAAGGGAATTGACGAGTTGGCTGGCTGAATTAAATTTGTCCGTACGGTGAGAGATGAGTGTTCCCATCCACTTGGTGGTGCAGAATTCTGCAATACTAGCCCATTCTTTTTTGTGCTCTTCATTCAAGAAAAGGGGACAGTCTTTCATCACACGCAGGCCTCTAGGGGAGACTTTTATGTCGATATAATGCTGTAGAAAGAATTTGTCCCACCACTGAAAATTGGTGGTACAAATCAATCTCTCTAATTGTTTGAATTTACCACAAAGGTTCTGACGTAGTCTTGCCCTGTAATTTAGTCGTATCAGAAAACTGGATCATAGAAGACATGGTAGCAAATATCATGTTAGTGGTCGCATATTTGTGTGCGGTTATGTTAGAAATAATATCCATGTGGGAAAAATGATATTAGCGTGGTGAGGGTATGGTAAGTGACCAGTAGGCAATACAAATTGGGGTTAAAAAAACTAAAACAAGAAACAAAAACAAAACAAAACAAATTGAGACCAAAAGTTGATAATACACAATAGGCATAAATGTTTAAAATGCATAAAAAATGTCAAAACTCAGATAAGAGACACACATAATGTTTTAACATAAGGTATTGTAACAAGATACCAGTATGCAGCACATTTGGTTCCAAAAGTTTCACTGTAAGCAAGTAAAGGCGCAAAGAACTGGATATCTCTATATTACCATTATGTTAATGGCAAAAAGGTAACTATGACTATTAAAGTCCATAAAAGTCTATATGGGCAAAGCAAGTTCAATAGAGAGTTAAAAGTCCACACAGATGGCTGCCTTCCAAAAAGAGCTGAAACCAAGCCCCAAAGATCTGCAGAAAAACGAGGAAGAGAGGCGCCTCTAAGTGCAGTATGTAAACTGAATTTAATAAAAACACTGTACAAAAACACTCACATTTGTTGAATTAAAATAAAGCATATCGTGTAGTTAATTTCCTGGAGGAGGGGGGTCCGTCAGAACAGTCACTGCATCGCTGTCTCCTGCTGTACGTACGGCTGTGCTTGAGCCACCGCTGAAGCCGGCCGCGGTGATGAGATACTCCAAAGCGAGGCCTGGAACGCTGGTGGAAAGCAGGCGCGGGGCTGTGACGTCACCGGGATGTGACGCGTTTCACGAGCGTACGGGCTACGATGTCACGGTAGCCGCGCTCCTTCATCAAGCTGCCAGTGAATCGTGGGGATGGTTTAAAAAGAGCATGGGGGCGGGAATAAGTGGACAAAAGGGAGGAAAAAGGAGGAGGGTGGGGGGGGGGGACGGAATGGAAAACGAAAAAGATAAAGGAAGGGAGGGGAGGGACGAAGAAGAAGGGGGGGGAAGGGGTGGCCATGTGTATAAATTACAAATTACAAACAAACTTTTAGCAGATAATAAGGTGCATATCAAAAATTAGTCTCAATATATCATAAGGAAAAAGAAAAAGAAAAATTTGATAATAGTAATAATAAAATTAATAAAAAAGGGAAAGAAAATGAATAATGATAATAAAAATAGGTAGAATAGAAAATTAAATAAAAAGTAATAATAATAAATGATAATTAAATAATAAAGAATAATAAATGAAAAATAATAAATAAACAATAACAATTGATCGTATGAATATAAGTGTATACATACATGAGAATTATGCCTGATTAGGAGGGCTAAATTAGAAGGGTATAGGTGAGGACACGTCAGAGAAATTATGGAAGTACGATTGAAGTAATGATAATAAAAACTTGGAGAAATTGGTTATTGATGATCAATCATAAGATAATACATACGGACAGGAAAAAAGGGGGGGGGGGTTGAGACCAGCGATTACTCACGGTCATTGAAAACGAATAAGTGACCCAAAAAAGTGGTAATTAAATAGAATAATTAGGTTGAGGAGTAGTTGGATGGTATAAAGGTTGAGCCTTACTAAAGTGATCGAAACTATTGATACATCTACTTACATTACACATATGTGCACAAATATGCATCTGGTCATGAGCATACGCACACATGGAAAAATGGAAAAAACCTCTACTACATGGCCCCTGTGCATGTATATGGCTCGTAAGGTTAAAGTAAATAAAAATAAAAATAATAATAATAAAAATATAAATATAAATATAATAGAACTAAAATAATGAATAATAAATCACAGTAATAGTCAAGAAAAATTAGATATGATATATGTTTTTAAGAACATATAGGGCCATAAACTCATTATACCTTTGAAGGTCAATATGTAATCATCATTAGGACAGCACATTTGTTTGATTATAAAAGAGGGGGAAATGAAGGTAAACAGATATGAAAGGGTATGTAAAAACGTATATAGTGTGTTTACAGAATAGTTGCAATCTCGATACTTTCATTGATTCCACCTGGCGAGAGTACGTCTAAAGTGTAGATCCAAAAGGTCTCACGTGCACAGAGCCTCTTGAATCTTTCGGCCGCTGGGAGGGACCTTGGGATCTGTTCAATAACCCACACCTTTAGGCCCTCTGGCGAACCTTGATGGGCTGAGGCAAAATGTCTTGGAACACTATGGGGATCTGTTCCGCCCTCTATAAGCCTTCTGTGTTCCCCAAATCTTCGTCTTAATGCTCTAATTGTCCGGCCCACGTACATTAGGCCACATGGACACCTTAGACCATAAACGACGAAGTCGGAAGAACAATTGAAAAATTCTTTTAGCACATATGTCTTGCCTTTAGTGGTGAAGGATTTTTGTCCATGCTGGACAAAATTGCAGGTTTTGCATAAGGCCTTATGGCATTGGTACATGCCTACCAGGGGAATCAATGTGGGTACAGGTGGTATTGTTGAGGTGGATTTGAACTTACTGGGTGCAATCTTATTTTTTAGATTGGGGGCCCTGCGATAGATGACTTTAGGACGAGATGGAAGTATTGTTTTTAAGTGGGGATCTTGGTGTAATATACCCCAATGTTTTTCCAAAATCTTCTCCATCCCTTTGTGTTTATTATGAAAAGTAGTTATGAACTTACTAGAACCATCATAAGTATGTGGATTAGTTTTGGGTTTTGATGGTTTACCATGTAGGTAATATTTGAAAGCGTCTTCCACCAGGGGTTCGGGATATTTTTTGTCGTAGAACTTTCTTTTGAGGGTTTCACTTAGTTCGACATAATCCGAATCCTTAGTGCAGTTTTGCCGAAGACGGCAGAACTGTCCTTTTGGAATATTTTTAACCCAATTGGGAAGGTGACAGCTTTCAAAATGTAAGTACGAATTACCTGCTGTAGGTTTAGTGTAGTTTCTTGAAGTGATGGTGGAACCATCATGTCCTAGTTCTAGATCAAGAAAAGCAATGGTAACTGAGTCAGTGGCTGACGTGAACGACAGCCCATAGGGGTTGGTATTGCAGTGTTGGACAAAGGAGGTTATTAAGTCAGTATCACCATCCCAGATGATGATAAGGTCATCAATATACCTCCCGAAAAAAATAATATTAGCCGCAAAGGGGTTATTTTTGTAAATAAAATTATTTTCCCATAGGCCCATTGCAAGGTTAGCATAAGATGGTGCAAAGTTTGCCCCCATTGCTGTGCCTTGTATCTGCTGGTAATATTCTTCATTAAAGGAGAAGTAATTGTGCGTCAAGCAAAACCTTGCTGCCTTCACAACAAACTCTGCTTGGCGCATATTGATCAACGGATCTGTGGATAGGAAATGTTCCAATGCCATCAGTCCGAAGTCATGTGGGATGGAGGTATACAATGAACATACGTCCAGTGAGAGCCAGGTGTAGGTAGGCTCCCACTTGTATGGAGATAGCATTTCCATGAGATGAGTGCCATCCCGAATATACGATTGTAATTGGGCGACTATGGGTTGTAACAGTTGATCAATGTATAGACTAAAGCCCGTGGTGACACTGTCCATGGCTGCCACGATGGGTCTACCTGGGGGATCCTCTAAGCTTTTATGTATCTTAGGCAGGTGGTAGAAGTAAGGTACTTGGTAGAAAGTCTTTTGCAAGAAAGACTTCTCGATTTTTGTAATAATACCTTCTTGAAGGGCAGTGGAGATCAACAGGTCAGCTTCCATAGCATATTCAGTTGTGGGGTCCTTGGGAAGTTTAACGTATGTCCTATTGTCCGAGAGTAGCCTATGTGATTCTTTAAGATAATCAGTTTTATTTTGTAGAACAATACCTCCTCCTTTGTCAGCAGATTTTATTACCAAATCATCTCTATGAATGATTCGGTCAAGTGCTCTAATTTCCGAAGGTGATAGGTTATTAAGTTTGGAGGCCGAAGAGGATTCGCATAGTTTCTTTAAATCTGAAAAGACAACTCTATAGAATGCTTCTATGTATGGGCCCTTGGATTGTGTGGGAAAAAATATTGATTTGGGTTTTAGTGTAGTATGAACGATTGGGGGGGATGTAGCAAGATGCTGGGTTAGCCTGTGAAGCAATATGTCATCACTGTCAGATGCATTAGAATCAACAATGTCTAGAGAAGATTCAAAGCTAAGTTCCTGTGGCACTGTAGTGGAACTAGTCTGGGAGTCGGGATTGTGTAGGGTGTTGGTTGATTTCTCTGATTGGATATGGAAGTGCCTTTTGAGGGTAAGGTTACGTACATAACCATTGAGGTCTTTAAAAAGAACAAAAGGATTCGGTTTATTAGTTGGTGCGAAATTGAGTCCACGGCCAAGTAGAGATAGATCTGCATGAGATAGTGTATGTGAAGATAAATTAAATATTTTTATAGTTTGGGGTATTTTAACGTGTTTGTCCGATCTCCTGTTTCGTCCCCCTCTGCATCCTCTTCTGTGAGCTTTCTTTTTCGGGAGGTTTGTGCAAGAGGAGGACTGAGCACTAAAAAAGGGGCAGGGGAAGATGGTGTGGCTCCAGAAGAGGATGCCGATAGGGGATCACAGGAAACCAGATTATTCGGGGCAGGACATGCCTTGGTAGAGGTAGATGAATTGATTGAATTGAGGGTAAGGGGGGAAACAGTAGGTGTATTCGAGACATCAGTCAGGGCAACTGGAACACTGGAAACAGGAGGAGCAGATGAAGTCGGAAATCGTGGATTACAAGGCCTATTGTAAAATTGATGTAGAGCACGGATGAGTTCATCCTTCTTATTATTGTTATTATTCTGAAGATGATAGGACAATGGGTCAGAGACCTGTGAATGACGATTATTCCGCTGCTGTGTGGTAAGAGTTCTATTGTTTGGAAAACGGATGCTCATAAGGGGTATAGGTGGGTGACTAGGGGGTACAGGTGGGTAAGTAGAAGGTACAGGATCAAGTCCGGTGTGACTCAGAGAGTGGGGATTAGTATGGATATGGGGTGTGTAGGGAATATTCTTTTTATTCCATGAAAAAATCCTGTTCAGGTTATAATCGTCCAGGTCACGTTTGAATTTCCCCATTTTTTTATTTACAAAATTATCCTCATCTTTATGTGTTTTTTCTTTTAATATTTCTAACCATGAAGATGGGATGTGGGTGGAGCATCTAGATATCTCTTCTATAAGGGAATTGACGAGTTGGCTGGCTGAATTAAATTTGTCCGTACGGTGAGAGATGAGTGTTCCCATCCACTTGGTGGTGCAGAATTCTGCAATACTAGCCCATTCTTTTTTGTGCTCTTCATTCAAGAAAAGGGGACAGTCTTTCATCACACGCAGGCCTCTAGGGGAGACTTTTATGTCGATATAATGCTGTAGAAAGAATTTGTCCCAGCACAAATCACAATTTTACACAGTTTAGGGGGTATTTAGGGTAAAGCACTACTATGGAGCAGACAAAATACATTGTTAAGTGACTACACAAAGGTGAATATAGGGCCAGGTGAGCATGCTGGGGAGGTAAGTGCAGACAAATATGTATGAAGGACAAAAAAAACCCTAAAAATCCAGCATGCATGAGGAGAACATGAGGAGGACAAGAGGGGACATTCACAGCATATTACAATAATGGTAAATAGGGAATGAGGAAAGAAATACAATACATTAGCAAACATTAAATACAATAAAATGTGATGTTAAAGGATAAAAATCTTACCTTAATATACTCCTTCTGCAGGACCTGGATGATGGCAGAACAGATCTCCGGGATAATGATCCCCAGAGCCTGGGGGAGATACCTGTCGAGAACTTGAGGTCCTGCAAGGCTTCTCCCCATCGCCAAGTACCGCAGGGTGGTGACTAGCCTCTGCTCCGGAGTGATGACTTGCCTCATGCAGGTGTCCTGCCTGCTGATATAAGGGGTCAGCAAAGCCAACAAACGGTGAAAAACGGGGTCCGTCATCCGGAGAAAGTTCCTGAAATCGTCAGGATTATTCTCACGGATCTCACGGAGCAAAGGCATGTGACAGAACTGGTCACGCTGGAGCAACCAATTCTTGGTCCATGAACTCCTCCTCGCCCTTTTCATGGACTGGGCTTGTGTCAAAGTAAGAACCCCAACACCAAGCCCCCACACAGCACAAACTCTACAATGAGTACGTACATGCAACATGGCTAGAAAACGGTCGGCTGCTTAGAACGAAGTAATAGAATGCACGGAAGAACAGCAAGGCCTGTGAAGAGCGACCTGAAAATCAGTAATGAACGAACAAGAACACAATGACAAGTCAATGGTAACTCGCTGCACGCACTGAAGAACAGATACAAACCCACAAGCACAAACTGAACACCAGAAAAATGAACTGAAAACCACGAGTCTGAAAAAGCGCGAATCGTCTCTCACTAAACTGTTACTAACACGAGATTAGCAAAAGAAGCCCAAAGGGTGCCGCGCTTGGTACTGAACTGCCCTTTTATAGTCTTGTCTTACGTGGTGTACGTGACCGCGTTCTTGGCGTTCAGAAATTCCGACAACTTTGTGCGACCGTGTGTAAGCAAAACAAGTTTGAGCCAACATCCGTTGGAAAAAAATCCATGGATTTTGTTGTCGGAATGTCCGATCAATGTCTGACCGTGTGTACGGGGCATTACTCTGCAGCAGGGACTGGAGCACTTGTCAGGATGGAAGGAAAAATAGATGGGGCAAAATACCATTACATTTTTGAGGAAACTCTGCTGCCCTCTGCCAGAAAGTTGTCAATGGGAAGAAGGTTTACCATCCAACATGACAATGACCCAAAGCACACAGCAAAAATTACCTCACAGTGGTTGAAAAAGGAGAAAAAGGTGAAGGTCCTTTCATGGCTTAGTCAGAGCCCAGATTTAAACATAATTGGAAATCTGTGGAATAACTTGAACACTGCAGTCCACAAATAGTCACCATCAAATTCAAATGTACTTGAGCAGTTCTGCAAAGAATAGTGGAAAAATATTGCAAAGTTAGTAGAGACATATCACAACAGACTAAAGCCTGTAATTAAAGCAAAAGGTGGTCCAACAAAATACTGACACAAGGGGGTGATCATTTTTCCAACTCAGTGATTCTGTTTTTGAATTTTTCTTATTCTTTTCTGACAGGTTGGTGTTACATCTTTCACTTGAATGTTATAAGTTTCACTGAGTAAATGCAGCTGGATAAAATAAAAACTGTGTCTGTCTTCATTTCTGGCTGCAAAGCAACAAAATGTGATTGATTTAAAGGGGATTGTTCTTTTCTATGTGCACTGTATATAAAGTGAATTGAAAATAAATGTATTACTTGAAAAAAGCAAACCTTGACCCAAACTATTTTATTTTGTTCCTTAACAGGTTTTGTACCTATGGTAAATGAAAAGGCATTGCAATGTGAATTGAGCATGAAGGGAGCTTCCTTGCTGCCCTTTCTATCAAAGGCTGGATCAACCCTGTACCTCTGCTCACTGACTTACTCTTTTTTATTAATTTCTGTCAGTAAGAAAGAATATTATTCCTCCTTTTCTGCTCATGTATAATTGTAAAAATCAGCAGGTTTGGGAGCAGGGAAGGTTGTGTATGACCAATGATGTCAATGGGACATAATGAGCTCTCCTATTACTAATGATAAGGTATTTTTTAGTTGGGGACTATGCCCGAGCACTGGTATTTGTTGCCAATGTGTAACTTATCCAACAATCAGGACAAAAAGCTTAATTTAGAATGACGCAAAGACCAATCATGTCAAGTATTGGAGATTACCCATATCAATTTTCTTCAGATTACAGTTGAGAAATGAAGAGGAAGTACGATTCACATAGCCTGCAATATTGTGACATAGGAGTGGGTGAAAGGATTTATAAATTATATAATAATAGAGGTTGTTTATAGGCTTTAATATCGGAATCATTACTCTGGACAATGCTAACCTTATTCCAGTAGTTTCTGGTGATATGTATCACCTTAATATGTGTACCAGTTCACTTGAGCTTCGACTACATATGAGTTGTGACTGCCCAATTAGCCACATCCCAAATCAGCTAAAGATATGCAAATAGGCTTAATTGAAATATAAGAATTATTGGAACGTGTAAATGGTACTTTATGAATGGGCCCACAGATATAAGGTGCCACCTTATTTGCTTAAAACTGAACACTGAACACTACACTACACAATACTGTATGTATTACAACAATTCTGTGGCTGACTAAGGTGGTAATAATTTGTCAATCGTTATCTTACTTGCCTTTATTTTAACACACATTGGAAAGTTTTATATACAAGCGCTGTGATACTTCTCAACCTGTGAGTGATATTCTTTGATTTTGACTCAATTATTTAGCAGTTTTACACTATGTGGCATTATTTTCTCTCATATGTCCAATGCTTGAGATGTTAAATTGTGATTGGCTACGCGTGTGTATGTGGGATCCTCTTGGGGAGCTATATGCGGGATACTGAAACCAGATGGTTCTTATTGGAGATGTGCCCATCACTGTGAGTGGTGGTCTATACTCACATAGGAGTGATTGACTCTATATCTAGGGTATGAGTGAAAATTTATTCTGGTAAGTGTGCAAGCTTTCCTCTATGGTGGTGGATCACTGGATAATCGAGTGCATCATGGGTTGTTATATGGTGACTCTTTCATTGAAGAGGACATTTGGATTGTCACTGTGGTGTCAACAATTTGGACTTTATTACTCAGTTTTGTGTCTTTTCAATATTTATTGATTCATATTTACTTAAGTTATTGAAAGCGCCTGCACTATTTTTATATGTAAGTGGTATTTATTTATGTCAATGTGTCAGCTGCTATTTTTCATGTTATACATCAGCTTGGACCAATGTAACTACATATGTACAGTATATGACATACCTAGCTTCTGGAAATCATTGAAGTAGACACCACTACTCCTGTGTAGAGTTGGGCGAACGGTTTGGGCTGAGCAAAAGTTTGGCCGGACATGGCCTGTTTGCCCATTCAGCAAACACCCAAATTTATGAGGCTGCACAGTGCATTCTAGGGCCCTAATTGGATGAATCCTTGCACTTGACTGCTGGTCAGGTGCAAGGCTTTGCCAATTAGGGCAAAGAGCACTGTCAGAACCCTGATTGGACAAAGTGATCAGTGCTCATAGCCCCACCCCACACTATAAAATGTTCCTTCCCACAGGAAGCTTTTGCAGTGTGTTGTTGGAGTGGAGATAGAGCAGGGCTCTGTTCTCTACTAGCGAGTTAGTGTGTTCACTTATTGTGACTCTGTGTGTAGACTGTTAGTGTAGTGTTAGTATAGTGTGTTAGTATTGTGTAGTGTTAGTATAGTGTGTCAGTATAGTATGGTGTGAGTATAATGTGTAGTGTCAAGGTAGTGTGTCAGTGTAGTGTTAGGGTAGTGCAGTGTTTAACACAGCATAGCATAACATTTAGTGCTGTATACAGTGCTGTATACCCTTTTTTTTTGTTTGCTGCATGTTTTTTTTTTTATCTTTTTGTCCCCTGTCTGCCCCCCTTTCTTTTAAATTGCCAGACGTAGTTTTTCTGACTGCGACGCTGGTGTTCTCCCTTTTTAATTTTAATTTTTGTTTAGTTTTTACATTTCTGTCAGTGGTAGTACTCAATTTAAAGTGCCACAAAAAACACTTTTCATTCAATAAAGTCCATCCACATTTCCCAGTTTCTGTTAAAGCAGTTGTAAACCCAGCTTTGTTATTTTTACCTACAGGTAAGCCTATAATAAGGCTCACCTGGAGATAAAAAAAATCTCTCCTAAACGTGCACCATTTTGGAGATATTCACCCTGCATGCTGATGTCAGCGGTGCATCTGCTCTAAAGGTCCGGCATAACGTGCTGGATCTTCAGAACTTCTTGCCGGAACCGAGGGCTCCCGTGGGCATGCACAGGAATGACGTCATAGCTGCTCCGGCCAATCACAGTGCCGGAGCCCAGGAACCCGGAAGAAAGGCCAGGGGAACATGTCAGCCTTCTCAGCAGTGACCGGGTGCCGCTGGAAGGGCTTTTTTCTACAGTAAGTATTTCATAATGTGCTAGTATGCAATGCACACTAGCACATTATGCCATTGTCTTGCAGGTTTTATTTATTTTTTGTTTTTTCTTCAGCAGTTTACTACCACTTTAAATTTGGGTAATAACCCCTTCATCATGCCTGGGAGGCCAACAAGGAGAGGCAGACATTCCTATGCCACTATGAGGGGGCGAGCAACGTCTGTGGCCTTTTTTAGCACGTGTGCAGCCGATTGCACTGTTGCAAACTGAAATCTCTGCTGCAAGCAGATCAAGTGTGGCAAAAACACCAGCCGTTTGGGTACCACATGCTTCCAAAAGGCATTTAACCTCCCACCACCTGTTGGCAAGAGCACCTGAAAGGCACACACACGGGACACAATTCTTCTCCTTCTCACTCCTCACATTTCATGTCTACCCCCGCTATAAGTCATGACCTCTCAGCAGCTTCCAGTGACAGGGATGATGGTATAGCAAAGAGTGTCACAGGTCCTTGCAGCACATCTGCCAGCAGCACACCACCAGCTGTTGAGTATAGCAGACAAATTTCTCTGCCCCAGCTGCTGCATCGAAATAACAAAAAAAAAAACAGTACCTGCAGCCCACATGCCCAGCATCTAAATTCCAGCTTGTCCAAATAAAGAGGGCTTGCAGGGAAAATTAATTTAAGTGTAATTTTTTTTTTCTTCAAAAATGTCAGTCTTGCTGCAGCAGGTTCTATACATGGCACAGATGCACCACTTTATGGGCAGACTAAGGGGACCCCCCAGGCACTATATTTAAATGCATTTTTCATTTTTATTGTTTCACTTTAAGCATTATTAAAATCGCTGCTCCTGTAAAAACAATCTTTTTTATGTTTTTTTCACATGGGGCATATCCCCCAGGGCAGTACCCAGACCCCATACCCTTTTTATGGCCAATAACGTGCATATAAGCCTTCAAAACGGGGACTTTTGATTTGTCAAGTTCAGGTTCCATAGACTTTAATAGGGTTCGCAGTTCAGGTCAGAACTTTTGCGATGTTCAAGAGTTCTGGCGTGAACCGAACCGGGGGGTGTTCGGCCCATCTCTACTACTGTGATCTCGACTTGCTTCCAGGTACTGTGCCGAGCAACTGCTCTCATACATAGTTTGGTTGAAAATAGACACAAACCCATCTAGTTCAACCAATAGAAGGAAAAAAAATAAAATTTATATATATATACTGTATATAAAATCCTATACCCACAATTGATCCAGAGGAAGTAAAAAAAAAAAACAATAAAGCATGATCCAATTTGCTCCAGCAGTGGAAAAATTAATTCATGATCCCCCGAGAGGCAACTGGATATTGCCTGGATCAACTTTACCTATAAATATTAATATCCAGTTGCATCATGAAGAAAATAATCCAGGCCTTTCTTAAAACAATCTACTGAGCTGGCCAGAACCACCTCTTGAGGGAGTCTATTCCACATTTTTACAGCTCTTACTGTGAAGAAGCCTTTCCGTATTTGGAGATGAATTCTCTTTTCCCCCAGGCGTAAGGACTCGGGGTGCCCCCTTGTCCTCTGTGATGACCTGAAAGTGGATAACTCAATGTTAAGTTTACTATATGGACCCCTTATGTATTTATACATGTTGATCATATGCCCCCTTAATCTCTTCTCAAGAGGGAATTCATTTAGTTCCTCTAATCCCCCCTCATAGCTGATATCTCTTATCAGTTTGGTTGCCCTTCTCTGCACTTTTTCCAATTCCCAATATCCTTTTTATGAACTGGTGCCCAAAACTGAATGCTTTGCATTTTCTGAATGGCACCTACGCTTCGCGACTGTCCTCCTGTATTCACAAGGCATCAGGCTGGCACAGAATCTTGGAAGCAAGTGGAGATCACAGCAGTAATGCTGTCTACTTCAGTAATTTACAGTGGCATTGGCCAGGTATGTCATATACTGTACATAGTTACATTGGTCCAAGCTAGACCAATGTAACTAACATGCCATTCCTGGAATTATTCTTTAACTTGATCCCTTTTTTTGCCCATTCAGTTCAAAGTGTCCCTCCATCCCCAGCAGCATAAACTGCCCTTGGCCAATCATGAGGCACCAGTGTTGCAACATGGGAAAGGGAAACAAAAGTCAAATTTTTACCCATACCCAGATGGTGGCTATTTCTCATTGATCCCTGTGACTGGTCAGAGTCTAAGGGAGCATAAAAAAGTGGAGTATATGCTGTGGGAGGGGGGAAGGAGTTAAAGTGACATTAAACTCTGATTAAAAAAAAATGTATTCAATTATGTATTCTTAAAGTGGTTGTAAACCCCCCCCCCCCAAAAAAAAATACCTGCAAGACAAAGGCATAATGAGCTAGTATGCATAGCATACTAGCTCATTGTGTATTACTTACCTGAGATCAAAGCCTCCGGAGCGGTCCTCATTCACCACTCCGGCCAGCGACTTCCGGGTATCGCGGGCTCCGGCGCTGTGATTGGCCGGATGATGACAGTGCCGGTAATGACACAGTCTAACTAAAGCAATGGCATGTACGTGCCATTGTTTCAGTTTGCTTCAGTGCGCATGTGCCAATGATGGGACAGCTCCTAAACCGTTCAGGTTTAGGAGATATCCGGAGTAGCAACAGTTAAGCTTTATTGTAGGCTTACCTGTAGCAAAAAGTGTGTTGTAAGGGTTTACAACCACTTTAACTCTAAAATGCCTCTTTCCATTGCCCTCAGTCTCCTCCAAATCTCCAATTTCTTTTTTCCTGCTGTGATCCAACTTCCTTAAGAAGGTGGCTACATTCATAATCCATGATCCCCCTGTATGTAGGAACATATTCCACTATCTCTTGCTTGCTATTGAGATGGACTATGGGATTTTTAGTGCGTATAGAGCAGTGCAGATGACCGCAACTAACATGCACTGCTTGTTTCAAACAACAGAAGTAAGGCAGAAAAGGAGAGGTTCTGGAGCTCATGGAGGATATTATAAGGAGGCAGAAAAACACAGTAAGAATTTATTTCAAGAGAAATAGATTACAGGGCCATTATGTAGTAGATATGTATGGATTATTTTGGAGAATTAGGATATCATTTAGTGTCACTGTAAGTGAGCCTTTTACTTTGCCCTGCATGGGCAGGGGAAATAATCACTTAAAGCTAAATAAATCACTTACATGAAAACTCTATATTGTTTACATATTTGTATCAAGTACACTTTCACTATCTCTTTTTCTCATTAGAGCTACAGGGACTCCAAAGTTATATCATAAAAAAAAGAAAAGCAAAATAATAAACTGCCAAAACTTTACGGTCCATCTTGGAAAGTATTTGCAGGACCAGTCTTTGCATCCAATAGAAAATTGATTCCTTACATTATGTGAGTTCATTCCCTGGAATGTACTGACTTCATTCCACTTCATCACCTTGCTGCATAGAGACTGAGTGCTTGCCATTTGGCAGCTAAGGCTGGATAGCATCATAGAAACTGAGCATGCTCATATGAAAACAGATTTTGTTGCTCCATGTATAGCATTAGGGGATTCAGGACAGAAGTGAAAAAAGAACTGGCATTGCTTTGGATTCATCACATTTTGGCCAGTTTGGATACTCTAACAGTTCACAAATGTATAATTTGATTTTTTTTTTAAACTTGTCTTTATAAAGCAAGCATATGGGGAATGTTGCTGACAGTGAATGAGGAGACTAGAATATAATTTACAAATCTTAAGAGGTTTTGAAGTTTTACTTTTACATGCAGATGCTGTATAGTTTTGTAGGGAGCTGCTCTTTTCTGTGGTGTCTGTATTTGTAAATAGCAGTTGCTTGGTAATTATCAGAGAGTTAGTTGGTTACAGACAGGAACGTCTGCTTAGGAGCTAACATGTACTTCCTGTCCCTGCTAGCTGGGTCAGAAATCCCAGACTGGAGGAATGTGATATTCTTATATAGCCGTATCAAAGAGCCAGTTCCTACGGTTGAGGAGGAACTGCACTTTTCGAGAGGACTATTTGCGGGAGGCAGGTCACCTTAAAACACGGTTTCTGGATAAGGGTTACAACCCCGTAGAGCTTGATAGAACCATCCAGGAAATTGAACAGAGGGATAGGACAGCACTATTGGCCCCTTCTATGGTGAGACAGACTGATCATTCATCTAAGTTTTCTCCAAAATTTTCCTTCTTTACCTCATATTCCACACAGCACTTTATTATTAATAACATACTCAAGAAACATTGGAGCGTCCTTAGGAATGATAGAACCTTGGGTCTGGCACTACCAGAGATTCCAGCTGGGTTCCCACTCTGAGATTGCAGGTTACCCCTGAATACAGTTAATCCTCCTAAGAAATGTAGTTTTTTCCACCAGCTGAAGGCCTTTTTTCCTTGTAGAAGGTGGGTGGTGTGTCGGACAAACTGTCTGAAGGACAGAAATTATACTTCTTTTTGGTCCAACACTACCTCCAAATCCTATGACATCCAACCATTTTTAACTTGCTCTTCCAAAAATGTGGTCTACATTATTACATGTTCACGTGGATTACATTACGTTGGGCGCACCATTCGCGCCTTTCAGGTGCGGATGAAGGAACACATAGCCAAAATAAAAAAAGGCTATCCCAAGCATAGCCTTTCTAGGCAATTTGATACTCATCATGGTAGGGATTTAAAAGGGACCTTATTTATGGCTATAGATCAGTATACTCCCCATTGGAGAGGTAGCCACATTAGGAGGGAAATCTCCAAACTCCAAATATCCAGACTAAATGTATCTAAATCCTATAGACTCCATGGCTTAAATATCAATTGGGACATAAATGCATTTATAAACAGCTGAGTATGTTTTAAAGTTTTTTGCACTTTTTTATTCAGTTTTTGTCTTTTTTTATTGTATCATTATTTTATATTTTTGATTAAATGTTTATTTACTGAATGCTTTATATTTACTGTCAGATTTTTTTAGTGATATTTTTATGTCCTATGTAAGGTTGGTTACAACCGATCGGCTATCAATGTTTCCATCCACTAGAGGGCACTGTGAGCTTTACCCATTATGGATATATATTGGTAGTGTCATATGAAGAAAATATGTTTTATTTAAATGTTCTCCCTATATCAGGGAAAACCACCAGGTTTTCCCTGAACAGCAGGCCCAGGAGTTAGCTGAGCTGCCAGCAGCTTTGTGTTTTGCAGTTGACGCAATCAGGTATTCTATTCTTCAAACCTCTTGCCTTACGCTTGGGTTGATGCATATGCCTAGAATCTTATGGTTGAAAAGTTGGTCAGCCGAAGGGCCATGCAAAAAGCTCTTGGCTGGTTTTCCTTTCCCTGGGGAAAAGCTGTTCGGGGATGATTTGGACAAATATATACAAAAAATATCAAGTGGGAAAAGTACCCTTTTGCCAGTTAAGAAAAGGAGTAAACGTCCCTCATTAAACGGGTTCTTTCTCCAGTGCCAGGGGCATCAACCTCCAGGCAGTCGCTGCAGCCTCCACCGTCAGGTTCAAGAGGTAAACCTCGGTGTCAACCCCAGGAACAAAAGAAGTCATGGGGAGGAAACCCACAAGACAAAACGCTAAAGCCTCTTTATGAAGGAGCGCCCCCGCTTGTTCGAGTGGGGGGAAGACTTCTGCAGTTCTCAAGGGTCTGGCAGGAAGAATTTCGAGACAGATGGGTGGTCTCCACAATAGCTCTAGGTTACAAACTAGAGTTTCGAGAATTCCCGTCTCCTCGTTTCCCCAGGTCAAATGTTCCCAAAGATCCAGAGAAAAAGAAGTCTCTCTTTCTAGCGTTAGACCTACTTTTGTCACAAAAAGTGATCATGATGGTCCCCATGGAAGAGCAGGTGTTGGGGTTTTGTTCAAACCTTTTTATGGTGCCAAAACCAAATGGAGATGTCAGGCCCATTTTAGATCTGAAAGATCTAAACCGGTTCCTGAAAATTCGCTCTTTTTGCATGGAATCAATCCGATCAGTAGTCTCTGTCCTACAAGGAGGAGAACTTCTGGCATCAATCGACATCAAGGATGTATACCTGCATGTACCTATTTTCCCTGCTCACCAGAAATATCTGTGTTTCGAAGTAGAAATCATTTTTAGTTGGTAGCTTTGCCTTTCGGTCTAGCTACTGCACCTCGGGTGTTTACAAAACTTCTGGCCCTTCCTCTGGCCAGATTAAGGACTCAAGGTATAACGATAATAGCATACCTAGACGACCTGCTCTTGATAGAACGGTAGCCCGCCTGAACCAAAGCATGGTCACCACAGTCAACTACCTGGAATACCTAGGTTGGGTCCTCAACCTAGAGAAATCTTCTTTAAAACCAATAAGGAGATTAGAGTACTTGGGTCTGATTATAGATACAGCCCAGAAGAGGGTGTTCTTACCCCAGGCAAAAATCAGCACCATAAAGGAGCTGGTTCAGGTGGTCAGGGTAGAGAATGGTCTTTCTATCCGCCTTTGTATGAGGTTGTTGAGGAAGATGGTGGTTTCATTTGAAGCAGTTCCCTATGCTCAGTTTCATTCAAGACTGCTGCAAAACAGTGTCCTGTCGGCTTGGAACAAGAAGATTCAAGCACTAGGTTTTCCGTTGTGTTTGTCGTAAAAAGTGCGTCAGAGCCTCAGTTGGTGGAGGATACCCAAGAATCTACAGAAGGGGAAATCCTTCTTACCAGTTAGCTGGTAGGTGGTAACAACAGATGCCAGCCTTTCAGGTTGGGGAGCAGTCCTGGAAGAGACGTCGGTACAAGGAAAATGGTCCAGAACCGAAGGACTTTGCCCATCAACATCTTAGAGATTCGGGCAGCGTACCTAGCCCTAAGGGCCTGGACATTCAGGTTGCGGAATTCTCCTGTCAGGATTCAATCCAACAATGCCACAGCAGTAGCTTATATCAATCACCAGGGGGGCACCAGAAGTCAGGCAGTCCAGGGATAGGTAAACCGGAGCCTAACCTGGGCAGAAAAGCATGTACCATGCATATCGGCAATCTTCATTCCAGGAGTAGAGAACTGGCAGGCAGACTACTTAGTCGCCAGCAGTTGTTCCCAGGGGAATGGGGTAATGATCCTTTCACCCCGACATCTTCCTGGCTATATGCCAAAGATGGGTTATCCCGGACATAGATCTGTTTGCGTCCAGGTTCAACAACAAAATCGATGACTTTGTGTCAAGAACAAGGGATCCACTCGCATGCGGAACAGATGCGTTGGTGCCCCATAGGATCAGTTCCCACTGATTTATGCATTCCCTCCTATTCTGCTGCTACCTCAAATTCTTCACAGGATCAAGCGGGCAAAGAAGTCGATAATTCTTGTGGCCCCAGCGTAGCTCAGAAGATCTTGGTATGCAGAAATGGTAAAGATGGTGGTAGGGGCCCCAAGGACCCTACCACCACGTCCAGACATGCTATCGCAGGGACCAGTGTTCCGTCCTACTTTACAAACGCTAAATTTAATGGTTTGGCTGTTGAAACCCACATTCTGAAGAATCATGGGCTTTCAGGCTCAGTGATATCTACTTTGATTAATGCAAGGAAACCAGCTTCCAGAGTCATTTATTATAGAGTCTGGAAGGCATATGTTTCCTGATGTGAATCCAGGGGTTGGCATCCTAGAAAGTATGTCATAGGTAGAATCCTTGCCTTTCTGAAGATGGGGTTAGAGATGAAACTGGCCTTGAGTACTATCAAGGGCCAAGTCTCGGCCTTATCGGTATTGTTTCAACGTCTGCTTGCTTTGCATTCTTTGGTCCGAAGCTTTATACAGGGGGTAACGCGGCTTAATCCACTGGTTAGAGCACCCCTGAACCCTTGGGACTTGAATTTAGTTCTATTGGCGTTAGAGAAACAGCCTTTTGAGCTGATACGATATATTCCTTTAGTCTTTTTGACAAGGAAGCTAGTTTTTCTGGTAGCCATTTCTTCTGCAAGAAGGGTATCAGAGTTGGTGGCTCTTTCCTATAAAGAGCCATAGTTAATCATTCACAAGAATAGAGTAGTATTGCGTCCTCATCCTAGCTTTCTGCCAAAGGTGGTTTCAGGTTTTCACCTAAACCGGGATATTGTTTTACCTTCATTTTTTCCAGAACCCTGTTCTAAGGAAGAAAAGTCACCACATTCTTTGGATGTATTGAGAGCATTCAAAATATATTGAAGGTGACTGCTCAGGTTCGCAAAACAGATGTTTTGTTTGTGTTGCCTGAAGGTCCTAGGAAAGGACAGGCAGCATCGAAATCCACTATTGTCAAATGGATTCGGCAAGTAATTATTCAAGCTTATGGTTTGAAGAGGAAAGCTCCACCTTTTCAAATGAAAGCGCACTCCACCAGGGCTGTTAGTGCTTCATGGGCAGTGCGTCACCAAGGCTCCATGGCTCAAATCTGCAAGGCCTCAACTTGGTCTTCAGTCCATACATTCACCAGATTCTATCAGGTGGATGTAAGAAGGCATGAGGAGATCACCTTTGGGTGCAGTGTACTGCATGCAGCAGTATAGGACCTCAGGTCTGACTGCACACTACTTTTATTTGTGTCCCCTTCCCTCAGGTGGCATTGCTCTGGGACATCTCATACAGCAATTACTGTGGCTCTGTGTCCCGTGATGTACTATAAAGAAAATAGGATTTTTATAACAGCTTACCTGTAAAATCCTTTTCTTGGAGTACATCACGGGACACAGAGGTCCCTCCCCTCTTTGGTTACACATGTATTGCTTTGCTACAAAACTGAGGTACTCCCAGTAAGGGGAGGGGTTATATGGGGAATTGAACTTCCTGTCTAGGGTGTGCCAGTGTCCATCACCTGAAGGTGCCATATTACCCATACAGTAATTACTGTGGTTCTGTGTCCCATGATGTACTCCAAGAAAAGTATTTTACAGGTAAGCTGTTATAAAAATCCTATTTTTCAAGTTTCAGTGTTCCAAGACTGACCCCAGCTTCTGACCCTGACTCTGTTCATCACTAACTCTGACTTCTGGAATCCCTGACTATGGCTTCACCTTGACAATCCTTTGGTGAATTCCCTGTCAAACCCCCATGCTCAAATTCACAGCCCAGGTAGCCTTTTACCTAGTTACTGTGGGCTGTGTGTATTTGCAAGGATGAGCATAGATCTCTGCACTATGGACTCCAACCAAGGTAAGCCGTTACATAATGAACTGAACCTCATGAAGTCCACAGAGATGTACAAGATGCTCACCAAGTCTCCAGCCTGGGCCAGACCGTTTCAGAGCTGCAGCAAGAAGTCCTGTTGTTTAAAACTACAGTACGCCCAGCCCCGGAATCAGCATGTCCTGAACCATTTGTTGTGATACCAGAGAGGTTTGACGGTAGTAGTGCATCCTTCTTGTGTTTTAGGATGGATTGAGAGCTGTTGTTTGCTCTTAAGCCTAGGTCATATGCCACCGATTATATAAAGGTTCGTGCTACCATCAACCTGCTCATTGGGCAAATCAAAACATGGGCTCATCAGCTACTACAGGAAAGGAGTCCAGTTTTGGGCAGCTGGGAATCATTCATGATTGCCCTGGACTCTCACATTACAATTTCAAAAAAACCAGGGTTCCCAAGTTTGCTCCTAGTTCACGTGGCCTATGGGGACCCAGGGACAGGAATACCCTGTACAGATACGACTTCAAGCCATTCCAGTATGTGCCAAGCTATGAAGCTCTAAAGCCACAAAGCCTAGACGCTCCTGAGGATATATACACACCTACCCTGGAAGATGAGGAACCCATGGAGATCGGGGCCCTCCAGACCAAGCTGTCTAAAGGTGAAAGAGAATGGAGGAGAGGCTGTAGTCTTTGTTTCTATTGTGGAGAAAGAGGGCACTTTATCTCTCTCTGCCCAACTCGGCCAAAGGTTCTTCAAGTGGGTCCTGTAAGGATTCATCCTTCTACCCTACTTATCAGCTTGTAAACTGCCAAGGTTGCTGTAAGACCTGTCCAAGTTCAATGACACAAGTGGGTACCCTGACTTGTTGGTTAACGATACCGGTGTCCCTCAAGAACCCGTAACCAATACCCCTGAGAAGCTCTTACCATCTGGCCTAGAGGCAACTATGCAACCTTCTGACAACAAACCAGTTCCTTTAGTTATCCTAAGTTCCATAGTGGTAAGTGCAGTAACATCATCCTGTCCGGCCAAGGAAGTTCTACCACCTGACTGCACGTATGCCTCAAATGGCACCATAGTCTGTAAGCAGGAACTGGAGATGTTTGAAAAAGCTTTGCAAACGACGAATGTCTCCCCTGCAAGAACTTTAAAAGCAACAATGCCCAAAGGGAATAAGGAAAGCTCTGCTAACACTACTGTTGGTGGATTGGATAGCTGGCTTCCAGCTTCTGACCCTGGCTCTGTTCATCGCTAACTCTGACTTCTGGAATCCCTGACTACGGCTTCACCTCGACAATCTTTTGGTGAATTCCCTGTCAAGCCCCCGTGCTCAGATTCACAACCCAGGTAGCCTTTTACCTAGTTACCGTGGGCTGTGTGTATTTGCAAGGGTGAGCATACATCTCTGCACTATGGACTCCAACCTAGGTAAGCCATTACAGTTTATGAGTATTCTGGCCATTGCTGTACTCTTTATAAATGTACTTGTCAGTAATACTGCGCAATGAAGTTTTTCACACCTATTTACATGATGTCCTGATTTGACGAGTCTGCCTAAGGAGGATCCTATTGGTGTTCATGCAATCTATCTCCCCATGTGTATGGTGAAATCCAAGTGGAGGATTTTTAAGCTTGTTTGACTGCTTATGCTTAAGCAGTCCACTTACTGGGGTAAGAGTCAGTGTGAACCTTTCCCTCTTGGTGATGGATCCTTTCCAGCACTTTCCTTTGTGTGGACCTACACCTATTGGACTGTTTTTATAGAGATGTCATACCTTCTCAACATTGGGACTTTTTAATAATTTTTATCGTTGCACTTTGTGATTTATGTTATTTTGTCTTTTTGCCAGGAGATTTGCGTCAGCAGCTGTGTTGTTATTATTAACGTTATCTTTCACTAGCGTGGATATTTTTGGTTTTTAATTCTTATATAGGAAGAAAAAATTGGACCACATGATCTTCCATGTCTGAGGTGCTGCTGTGGTTACTATTATCTTAAAGTGGTTCTAAAGGCAGAAGGTTACTTTTTATCTGAATGCATTCTATGCATTCAGATAAAAAACCTTTTGTGTGCAGCAGCCCCCCTCAGCCCCTCTAATACTTGTATGCGAATCAGTATGCGTTCACCCAACTACTCATGGAATACCTGAAATAAAAAGGTGAAAAAAAAATAGTGTATATATGACCAAACACTAATATGCCTAAATATATGCTGCTATCTCCTAAAAAAATAAATACTTAATTTCAACATGGATTATAAACAAAAAAAGAAATGCACAAACTCTATATTCACAATGTGTAACATTAATATACCATAAACATATGTGCACTACAAAATCAGTGCAATAAGTGAATACATGATTAAAAAATGATTATAGGAATAAAGAAATATCCCATATAAATTTTGAACAAAAAGTGTTCATGAAAAGTTCACCAAAAATATTTGTGTATAAATCAGGTGTTCATAAAAAGAAGTTCACCAAAACTATTTGTGTATAAGTATCCAAAAAAACTTCCAAACTGCAACAAAGTGACAGAATGAATAGATAGCAAAATCAGATGTAACAAATGGCGATGCCGCCTTTCACATTCAAGAGAGCTTGATTGAAAACTTCACATTAGAGGGGGAGATATACAAAAAGGAGCCAGATGGCCTCTTACCCAAACAGATGGACCCCAAATTATAAGGGTCAAGATCGCCTTATGTTAGCCATATACTGTGAGGATTTCCAGCCGATCTGCTCCACACGATCACTCATCAGCTCTCCCGCAATAGAGACACCAGGGGGGAATAATCTTTCAGCGTGCTCCAGCACCGACAAAGATCATATGTAATGCATGTATGTAATGTTCTCCACCTGAGCTTCTTAATAGAAATGCCAGCTCTCCTCTTTAACAGATAGCAAGGTAAACTTTCAGATCATTGTTTGCAGATAATTTGTTGGAAAAGAAAGATAAAAAACTTCATGGTGCAGAAAAACAAGGCATTTATTCCAAGAGTTTTACTTGCACAGCACAGAAATATAAAAATATATAAAAAACAGCACACAGCACTTTGAGTTCTCAGGCTACTAGCTTATTGGGGTAAGAGTCAGTGTGAACATTTCCCTCTTGGTGACGGATCCTTTCCAGCACTTTCCTTTGTGTGGACCTACACCTATTGGACTGTTTTTATGGAGATGTCATACCTTCTCAACATTGGGACTTTTTATTAATTTTTATCACTGCACTTTGTGATTTATGTTATTTTGTCTTTTTGCCAGGAGATTTGTGTCAGCAGCTGTGTTGTTGTTATTAACATTATCTTTCACTAGCACAAATATTTTTGTTTTTTAATTCTTATATAGGAAGAAAAAAATTGGACCACATGATCTTCCATGTCGGAGGTGCTGCTGCGGTTACTATTATCTTAAAGTGGTTCTAAAGGCAGTAGGTTACTTTTTATCTTAATGCATTCTAGTCCCATCTCAATCCAGCCATGTTGCATGAGAGCCTCAAAGTCCGGGGACTATCCCTTCTCATTAAAATCAAAATAAAGTGTGGTGCTGCACTAATCCAAAAAATAAAAAGTGCTATAGATAACGGTATGGGTGGGTATATACGTGGCACGACTATCCCTTGAGGAAAAATGAGTATACTACTTATAATTAACTGGAACTAACATGGTAAAGCGTCATGATTAAATACAAAAGTAAAGTGCGGCGTGCAGTAAAGGTGCATAAATACTTCAAATATTGCATACCCATAAATCACATTAGAAATACACTAAAAGTACAAGTGCATAGTTCAATAAAACCAAAAAACAGATTGTGAAGCGTGCAGAAGAAATACAGTGCCAACAATGCTATGTGTGTAAAAAAAACGCATAGAAACGCACTGTGATAGCAAAGTGTCCTGTGCAAAAAATCAGTTCTGTGACAAACCTACAAATCTATCTGCATTTAGTAAATGGAAACAAAAGCAAATACATGAATAAAGTGCCAGGTGCAATAAATACAGTGACAAAGCTTTCAAATCAGTCCATATTGTGCCAATGTAACATCTGGTGTATTAAAACATAGGAAGGTATTAATCCACAGAGCATTCTGTAAGATAGATGGAACCCGTGAAGTGCTTAGACCTGGAAGAAAATAGTGACTCCTCTTCGTGATAGAAATCCTACACTGATAAGTAATGGCTCCTTACCTCAACATACTGAGGTTTAAGCGTTAACAGCAATACTGGTACAGACTCCTTCCCATATTGTTCTTGCACCCGTGGTTTACGCGAATTAGTGGCCGTGGCTTAAATGGGCATGGCTCAAAGGGGGTGTGGTTAGAGTCTGAGATGAATGAGGGATGGAGGGAGGACAGCAGCCCCAGATCCTACATAACAATAGAAATATGTGTATTCTAGAAAGTTTAACAAAACTATCAGCAAGATACTCCAAACATCCAGGCACCATGGTTGTTATGGTGTCAGGATGATTGAAGTGCATTATTTCTATTATTACATTGTAATATAAAATTAAATCATTCAACTCACCATAATGCCGAATCAGTGGGATCCCTGAGCGTGTCACCTGCCACGTTGCCTGCTACCAGCAGAGTCTGTCCTTGCATTAGGTGCCCCCAGCAGAGTCCCTCCTTGCATCAGGTGCCCCCAGCAGAGTCCCTCCTTGCATCAGGTGCCCCCAGCAGAGTCCCTCCTTGCATCAGGTGCCCCCAGCAGAGTCCCTCCTTGCATCAGGTGCCCCCAGCAGAGTCCCTCCTTGCATCAGGTGCCCCCAGCAGAGTCCCTCCTTGCATCAGGTGCCCCCAGCAGAGTCCCTCCTTGCATCAGGTGCCCCCAGCAGAGTCCCTCCTTGCATCAGGTGCCCCCAGCAGAGTCCCTCCTTGCATCAGGTGCCCCCAGCAGAGTCCCTCCTTGCATCAGGTGCCCACAGCAGACTCCCTCCTTGCATCAGGTGCCCACAGCAGACTCCCTCCTTGCATCAGGTGCCCCCAGCAGACTCCCTCCTTGCATCAGGTGCCCCCAGCAGACTCCCTCCTTGCATCAGGTGCCCCCAGCAGACTCCCTCCTTGCATCAGGTGCCCCCAGCAGAGTCAGTCCTTACATCAGTGTCCCAGGCAGAGTCATAGTTACCCCCTCTGTACATGGTTACCCCCTCCCCCTGTACATAGTTACCCCTCTCCCCCTAGTTACCCCCCGTACATAGTTACCCCCTGTACATAGTAACCTCCCCCCTACATAGTATCCCCCCATGCATAGTTAACCCCCCTGTGCATAGTAACCCCCCTGTACATAGTTAGCCCCCTCTCCTGTATATAGTTAACCCCCCCTTCCTGTATATAGTTAACCCCCCCTTCCTGTATATAGTTAATTACACTACAGTTACATCGCTGCCTGGGCTTTACACTGAGAGAGAGGGACAAGAGCAGAAGGAACTCCACTTGAGCGGCCGGCACCGTGTGTTCAGTGGAGAGGGGAGGGGCCTATCCATGCAGCTAACCCTGGCTTCAGTATTGTGAAGAGAGAAGCCGATTCATTGGCTGCACGGATCGAGCCCCCTTCCTCTCTCCACTGAACACAAGGAACGATCTAGCAGCGGCGCTGGCAGACATTTTGTTGAAGCCAGCTGCTGCAAAAGTGCAAAAGCAAACATTCCCGATTCCCCTGGGCAAAAAAGGCAAAATCCAGAATCGGGACGGCCTCCAATCGGGTAGAGGGTCCCAAAATCGGGATTGTCCCAAAATTGGTACTGTTGGCAACTATGTTCAGGGGCTCTTGCAACTGGACCTTGCTGCCACTTTGCAAAATATCTGTATATACTCAGATATACCGTATGTGCACAACTCTACCAAGACTTCTCCCCTTGAACTATTTAATGGGACAAGACAGGGTTGCCCCCTGTCCCCGATTCTGTTTATAATAACTCTGGAACCATTGTTAGTTGCGATTCACAAGAATGTAGATATTAAAGGAATCCGGGTGGGAGGAATGGAGTTCAAAGTGGCGGCATTCGCCGATGACTTACTCTGTTATATCACCTATCCTAGAACAACAATCCCCATGGTGCTCAAGGAGTTCGAGCGCTATGGAGGATTGACAAACTTCAAAATAAATATGGGTAAGTCAGAGCTTTTAAACATAACGATCCCTATGTGAGAGCAGAAGGCAATCCAACCTAAGTTCCCCTTTACTTGGAGTGGGAGGGAGCTAGAGTACTTGGGTATAAAATTGACACCGATACCGAAGGACTTGTTTGCCGCTAACTATATTCCTTTACTCAATAAGATCAAGGACCTACTAGGCAGGATGAAGTACAGAGCTTTATCATGGATTGGCAGGATAAACGCGGTAAAAATGTTCGTCCTGCCTATGTTAATCTATACCTTCCAAATGATCCCAATGGTCCTCCCTCCTATTTTCTTCAATAAGTTACAGTCTATAAGGTTTATTTGGGCAGGTAGGCGTCCTAGGATAGTGTATGATACCCTGTTGAAGGAAAAAAACCAGGGAGGGCTGGGAGCCCCAGATAAAAAATATTATCAAGCTATTTCTATCTCTAGGGTCATTGACTGGTTATATAGTAAACAAGAGAAAAGTTGGGTGAATATAGAAATTGCACAAAGTGGAGCTGACATAGAAAAAATTATATGGATCCCACCACAATTTCCGGAATTAGGACACGGTACAAATTTTTTGACTAGGAACACATTTAAGATTTGGGATGGGTTAAGCAAGAGATTCCACTGGGAATATAATTTGCCATTGATATCATTATTGAATACTAATTCTTTTTTGCCTGGGAAGGAGGAGCACTTATATTTCACAATATATAATATAATATTATATAGTATATATGTATATATATATATATATATATATATATATATATAAATATATAAAATATTATATAGTATATATAATATACGTGATACAATTACAGGATGTGATGAGGGGAGACAGACTATACACTTACACAGAAATTACACGGGTATGGGGGAATAAATCACTGGATAAATGGAGGTATGCTCAGATACAGCACTTTACACAATCACTACCACAACCACTGAGGGGAAGAGACCAACTAAGAGCAATAGAAAAATTACTAAGCACCCCTACTAGTGTGAAAGGCAGTATATCTAAATTCTACAGAGTGCTTAGAGGGGAAGCTAGTAAGGGGCTCCCTACTTACCTGGAGAAGTGGGAAAGAGAAATAGGATACCTGAGAGACGAGGAACACAGGAGCAAGATATTAAAAATGGTACACTTAACGGCAAGAGACACTCGGACGTATGAAATGGCCTATAAGGTGATTGCGAGGTGGTACATGACGCCCCAGCGGGTGCACGATTATGGGTCTGAGACCCCCACAATGTGCTGAAGGGGGTGTGGGGCAGTGGGAACCCTTGCGCATCTTTGGTGGGAGTGCCCCAAAATACAGTTGTACTGGGAGGGAATCTTGGGAGAAACCTGGCAAATAACGGGGGAGTAGGTTAATAAAAATCCATGGATGTGTCTGTTCCACGATACGGAGAAAGAGGTACTCCAATATAGTAAGTCATTAGTCTGCACCTCCTAAATGCGGCTAAAGCGTTGATCCCGCGCTGCTGGAAAGGCCTGGAAGCCCCAAGGTTAAGAGAGTGGATAATAAGGGTGGAATGGGTAAGAGGCATGGAAGAGTCAATACACTGGACGGAGGGTCTACGGAAGAAATACTGTAGGACTTGGGTGAAATGGCTGGAATTCAGGAATACGGAGAGATATATGATAATTATGGATATTTAGAGGTTGGAGAGAGAGAGAGAGGGGGATTGAGGTGGAATGGGGTGGGTTTTTTTTTTTTTTTTTTTTGGGAGGGGGGGAGATAAACTTATATTTATATGTGTTGTAGACAAAAAATTAAAGTTTAAATAATAGGAAGAAATGAAAGTGTGAAAACAAAATAAAATAATTCTAACTACAATGATGCGAAAACGAGAGGGGACAAAAATGAATGGCTTGGGTGAGTTAAGTCTCTCAAAAGCGCTTGCTGATGTGGTACAAAAAAACAAAGGGGGGGGGGAGAAGAGAAAGAAGGAAAAAAAAAAGCGGGCGGATGAGAAAGCGGGCGGCTCCGCGGGTGGATGAGAGGGCGGGCGGCTCCCCGACAAGATGAGAGAGCGGGCGGCTCCGCGAGAGGACCGGGCGGCTCGGTTTGTGGGTGGGCGTGTGGCTCAGTGTGTGGGCGGGTGAGAGCAGGCTAGGTGTGAGTGGGCGGCTGGCCAATCAGCGAGCCGGCGTGCAGGGGAGCAGAGAGATGACATCATCTCTCACTGCCCCACATCCCTGCAGTAACTTCTGCCCTCACTGTTCAGGCAGTGTGGGCAGCAGAGTGATTACATTATCTCTCTGCTGCCTGATCTGGGACAAAGAAGCAAGAGGCAAGCAAAACACCACCTTAGCAGCTACGTGACAATCCGCAAGGTGTGTCAGGTGACGTGGCAAAGTGGCAAGTGACAATCCTCAATGTGTGGCAAGTGACAATCCGCATCTGGTGGCAGGTGACGTGACAATCTGCAATGTGTGGCAGGTGACGTGGCAAGTGACAGTGTGCAAGGTGTGGCAAGTGACAATCCGCATCTGGTGGCAGGTGACGTGGCAAGTGACAATCCGCAACATGTGGCAGGTGACAATCCACATCTGGTGGCAGGCAAGTGACAATCTGCAACGTGTGGCAGGCGACGGTGGCAAGTGACACGCTCAGGGCTCCCACTGATTCTGCATTATAGTGAGTTGAACCATTCAATTTTATATTACAATATATTAATAGAAATAACAACCATGGTGCTGGGATAATTGAAGTGCCAACACCAGCCATTTCCTCAATAAATTGGCCACAAAAAAAGTATTTTCTGGCAGTGCCCCTCCCGAGACTAGACTCTGGATCCGCCCCTGATGTAGACAGTGGAATCTGGGTCCTTGCTCCCTGGTGAGTCGCATCAGGAACTACTGCTAGCTGTGTGTGGCAGCCAGGTGAACAGCATTGCACAGAAGTTTGATGGACTGTGTTGCATGCAGGTTGTGTACCTGTGAAAGGAGAAGCACATATTTTTTTTTTATTTTTTTTTCTCTGCTGTGAAGTGTGTTGCAAGTTGCTGTGTGTAAGACAGCAAGGATGGGGCGGTCAAAACAGAAAAAGGAAGCAATTCTTGCTGAAGCAAGGGAAAGGGTTCTATGGCTAGAGGGTATTTCACCGCATGCACCAGCCACGCCAGAGAATTTGTCCAAGTGTGAAGTCTCTGTGACCTGGGGTAAATTAATCATGTCATCCCCAGTTAAAAGGGAAGTGAAAGAGGTTGCCCCTGGTAACAGGAAGCCAGGTGGACAACAGCGTGTGGAAAAGAGGAATATGGTCATCTGTGGAAGCAACGTCCAGGCCAACAGGGATGTCAGGGATCCAAGGAGTCTGTCTGCTGATGGTCATGACGAGTGGTATCCCATGGCAACAGAGAGCCAGTCATCAAGGAGATTCCAAGAAAGTAAAGTTCAGCGTCCAGTACCATGCTTGGAATGTGGTCAAGTGGGGCATGGAATTTTTACTTGCCCAAGGTTCTGGAACAACGCTGAAGAGTCTGGAACGGCTGGGGTGTCGTCCTGTGGCCACACAGAGGAAGTAGCTGGTATGGATGCAGCTGAGAGACAGCGCAATCAAGTGAAGGGTATGATGCCAGCCACTGAAAATGGTAAGACTGTTTCAGTTTGTGGGACTGAACCTAGTGACATGGGAGTGTGTCCACTGGGGAGATCCGCAGTGCAAATGGACATAGACTTGCTGCAGTGTGCTACCCGGAGCAGTGGGAAGGCACATGGTGAAGCCCAGCTAACAGCAAGGTTAAAGACTCAAATGGACATGGGGACTATTCATGTGCCTGCTATAATCCAGCAGAGTGCTGGAGAGGTTAAACTAGGGGTGACCAAAACTGTTCTTATGCCATGTTCCCTAGTGACAGGTGCTGCAGAGTTGCCCAGGGAAACTTCAGAGGAGCTCTCAGTGACGGAGCAGAGAGTTTCCCAGGTCAGCTATGGAGCTGCCCAAGGAGGAAAGAGTTCCCCTTTAAAGATAGAGAGTGCTGTGAGGAGAGGCTCACAGGCTGTGGTGGGTAATAGACAATCCACAAAAGTAGCAGTTATGTCTATACGTAATGAAAATTCTGATGGTTATGCTGACAAATGTGATGGTATTGGTGATAATGACATTGAAAAATGTGTTCCCTTTAATGTCATGTCTGAAAATATTGGAAATGTGTTCACTACCAATGATGGGAGTAGGATATCTCCCGTGACAACCAGAAGCGCAGGCTTGTCCTTGGAAGTCTCATGGGGTCTCCATGTGTTGGAGCCAGGGGTGTTCCAGGATGACTGTGGTGCTACTCTGGTGAAACAAAGGAAGACTGAGTCACACAGTGAGAGTGTGTGAGCGCAGCCCCACAACCCTAAGTGTAACCCAGTTGTCAAGGGGCTAATTCAGCCTGCAAAAGCTGAAAGTGCAGAGCTGTGTGTGTCAGTAGCGCACCCAGAGCAGGTAGGGCAAAAGCATGTATTACAGCCTGCCTTGTCAGATGATGTGTCAACCCAAGGGGATATGTATAGAAATGACACAGGTGATGTTTTGGCTAGTGAATCCCAGGTTCCTGTGGGGCCTTCTAGAGTAGGTGTTGGAACCACAATAGACTGGGATAATTGGTATGAGAACGCAATTGCAATATTAAATAATGTAGTGGACATAACACCTGCTATGCCCAATGGAGGGATTGCAGATCGGTTGGTGCTAAAGAACATGTTTGTCCCTGTGAAGGTTAATGCCCTCCAGTCTGAAGGAACTGTTCAGGGTGCTGGCATAGCAGATGTGTTGTCCACAGCCCATCAGCTCAAGTGTCAAGGTGACAATGTGACTTGAAATGACCTGCAGCAGTTCACTGACACTGGTGTAGAAGGGATAAGTGCGAGACATGTGTCTGATAGCGCTCCAGGGGAGCAACAGGCTGTGATGAGGGGTACCTCCAAGGAGTTGGAGGTCTCATCAAATGTCTCAACCTCACGAGTTGCAGTGGATGAGTCCCTCCTTGTCTTGGACAGGGGAAAAGACCCAAGAAGGTTTTGGAATTTAGACATGGGATGTTTAGAGATGACAGAAACCTTACTTGAAATGCTGGAGTTGGTAAAAACGCACTCACTGTACACTTGGGTGTCTCCACCGCAGTCGGACCAGGTGGTGCTGCGTAGTACCAATGGGTGGAGCCAGGTGGTACAGGCCGTGCTGGGAAGCCTTGATCAAGAATGGTATTGGTGCGACCAATGCTTATTAACAGTGTGGCAGATAGTCTTGAGGTTCTCTGAGAGGGTGCTCCCAGTTACTGAGTGGTATGGAAGGCGCCCAGGAGAACTGTTGGAGACATCAAAGGTCTCTCCGGCTGGTGTAGTGACTATAAACATCTCTGCTGGTGTGGTCTGAGCTGCGGCTGAGCAGTGGTCAATAGAGGGCGTGGATACTGTCTTACCCGCTAAACCTCATGAGAAGGAAGGGCCCAAAATAGACGCAGCACTGGATTTTGTGTATTTAATTGAAGCTTGGACCCCTGCGTGGGATTCCTGGATGGACTTTTGTTTTGTTTTTCCCTTTAATAAACGTGGGCTAAAAGGCTCTTAACTATAAATGCCTCTCTGATGTGGACTCACTGCACCAAAACGCATCTATCCACTTGAGCTGAACAATCCCCAATGTCACAATATATTTAACTATGTTTTTATGTATAATATACTTTGCTTAAATTACTGGTTCATTTCCCAGGAAGGGAATTCCCTCTCCTCACGGAGGCACTGCCCTGGATAGAGGCAGTGCCAAAGTTATTATAATAATCTTTTCCACTTAGGGTTTGGTTCTCAGTTTAGCACCATAGACTGTTTGGAAAGGGCCAGTTTCCACACCCCACTGAAAAGGAGGGCTACACTTTAAACTATGTTATAATCTCTACTGCAAAGTACAGCAACAACTGGCAGTATGACCATAATGATTGCATTGTCATATGGGCGGCACAGTGGTGTAGTGGTAGCACTCTCTCCTAGCAGTAAGAAGGGTCGCTGGTACGAATCCCAACCACGACACTACCTGCCTGGAGTTTGCATGTTCTCCCTGTGCCTGCGTGGGTTTCCTCCGGGTACTCCGGTTTCCTCCCACACTCCAAAGACATGCTGGTAGGTTTATTGGATCCTGTCTAAATTGACCCTAGTATGTATGAATGTGAGTTAGGGACCTTAGATTGTAAGCTCTTTGAGGGTAGGGACTGATGTGAATGTACAATGTATATGTAAAGCGTTGCGTAAATTGACAGCGCTATATAAGTACCTGAAATAAATAAATAAATTGTCATGGAAATTTGCCTCTTAATTACTGCCATCTCAGGACAATGCCAGCTATGTTATGATGAAGGAGTCCATATAGGCAGATTCATATGTTAATGAAGAACTAGGTCCAAACAATTTATAATGGCATAAATGTTTTAATATTCAAGCATAACCTAGTAATAATTTAATCTGAGATTTTGATTCCGATAGGACTTCTTATATGCAAACAAACTGATCTAAACCAACTGCCTAGCATTTGTTGTTGGCGTCTGCCCTGCTTTAACCGCTTGCCGACCAGCCGCTGTCATTATACTGCGGCAGGTTGGCTCGTTCCTGCAAATCGCCGTAGGCGTACGTCGGCTCAAGAACTCAATTTTGTAGGAGCGGTGCGTGTGCTCCCATTGGCCAGCGGGGGAGCCAATCAGCAGGTGGGGCGGACTCGATGTCCGCAAGCCACCCGCAATCGGGCAGATCTCCATTCTGACAGGGGAGATCACACAGATCTTGTCTTATTGCTAAGTGTAAAGGATGTATAAAAATAGACACCCCTCAAAAATAAAGTTTATGTCATATAGTTTATAATATGTCCAGCTGCATCAGCAGCCTGGGACCAAGATCCTGCTCTGAAAAGGGGCACATTTCCTAGAACACTGCCTGTACAGCAGGTGGGAAGGAAAATACAGTAACTTGTTTCTGGTGGGAACTTCCTTCAGTTGCACCCTGTTCCCCCAGAGTGTATGTCCCATGTGTCTTGCAGATAAGAAATAAAATTCAAAGCCATAACTAGCACTAAAATGATTTAGTGTATGATCCTGTGACAAGTAAATGCTGCCACAGTGTAATATGAGAATAAACTTTGATTTTTATTGTACTTTTGCAGATATATATTCCTAGTGTGCAGGACATGTGCTTTTTGCAATCCATTACTGAAATGTTATTCAGAAGCATTTGAGACTATATGTGCACAGTTTTATGTATGTTTGCTGCATTTTATCATTGTTTTGTTGAGTAGCACCCTGTTCCCCCAGAGTAATGTATGTCCCATATGTCTTGCAGCTATCATCTATTAAAAACCCCAATTTCACCTGCCCCTATTGCACTGTGGAATTTATTTATTCATCATATGTGCAACAAAACTGGTGCCCAAAGTGGGGCGTAGGTGAATAGAGCACAGGAATGTCGCAGAAGTGATCGCTGCGTGTAAAAACAGTGAGTGAAAGAAAATTGCTGCAATTCCTGTGATGGAGCCCAAAGAGGGGACAGCTTGTCTGCAAAGGGGAACAGAAACAAAGAATAAAGACAGCCTATGGTGTTGTGAAGAATATATGATGAATGAACCCTTGTTTGTGCTAGAAATATCACATTTACAAATGGATGTGGAGAGTGTACAAGATTAAATCAACCGATCTCTAACTCAGATGACAGTCAGTGAGCTGATTGAAACCTGTCAGTTTATCAAAGCATCAGAAGAAAGTATGGCAAGAGGCAAAACCCGTCGCCATTACATGAGGATAGTTAATGAGGTTCTGGACGAACTGTTAGTGCAGAGACTGTCATGGAATTTCTACATGCAACTAGGAAATGTATCTCTGAGTTACAGAAAAGAAATAATGCTGAAGCACCAAGTGATAGTGACAAAGATTCCCAAACTGAACAACTACAATTGGAACATTTAAAGTGACAGTACCACATTATGCAGAAAAAAATCCCAAGAAACAGCTAAGATGATGGAGGAGCAGATTAAAGAACTCAGCATTACGAATAAAAATTCAAGTGAAAGCCATTCACAATCAGAACCTGTTTTAGCTGCTAAGACGCCTCACCATAGTAATTTGCCAGAAGTCACAATAAGAAAGGACTTTAAAATTGCTGGTCAGATAGGTGAAAGGGGACAGAAAAACAAACTGTCTTATACTAACCTTTTGCACCAGCTTGATATGAGACTACAGAGAGGATACTCAGAGTCTGAGATTGTGGAAGCTGTAGTCAATGCCATAAGTCCTGGTTTAAGTCTTAGAGGCATGCTGGAAATAAAGAATGAGCTGACTCTAGTGCAACTGAAAAGAATCCTAAAAAGTCAGTACAAGGAAGAAAATGCTTCAGATTTGTACCAACAGCTGAATAACATCTTACAAAACAGCAAAGAGACTCCTCAGAACTTTCTGTTTTAGAGCCATTGCATTGAAAGATCGCTGTTTGTTTCACGAGAAGGTTCAGATGAACACTTTGAGACTGAGCTAATAAAGAAAAAATTCCTAATGTCAGTAGGTATGGACTGAGAAGTGACCATATCAAGTTTCAACTAAAGCAATATTTAGATGACCCTTCTGTTTCAGATGAGTTGCTAAAAGAAAAAAAAAATAATGAAGCTGCTAAAATTGGGGATTGAAAGAAAACAAAAGAAAAAGAAATCTCAGGCCAGCAAACCGATGAATCTGTGAGTGCCAGTCCAATACTCTACATTGTACTTAAGAACCAGTTGCTATTACTGGCACAGCTTGCGCAGTACCATTGCCTTAACCACAGGTGAGTAGTCAAATAACTCAGCAAAGCTTCTTCAAAGCTCAGGAGCTAGACATGACCTTGTATTTAAAGGGCCAAGAATAAAAGGTTGTGAGTATTGTGAAAAGACTGATCGGGGAACCACATGTGACCATTGTTTCAAATGTGGTCAATCTGGACATTTAGCAAAAGGATTCAGAGCGACAAAACAGAATCAGTTAAATGGGAGAGGGTTGCTGTTGAGGGACAGACAGTAACCTATGCTGCACCTGCATCCCAAAATTCCACACTTCCTGATACCAAAGAAACTACTAAGGCAAATTCCCACACAGCAATGAGTACTCTCACTAAAAATTTCAGACCCTCCGCATAGAACACAGAGCTGCATTACCCAGCAACCACCCCAGACTGCTTATAGGCTGTCAGCAACAAAGCATCAAAACATCATATTAAGTTACTGAACCTCATTGGGGAAAAAATGCTATGTGAACTGTAAGATAGATAACATTCCTGTCTATGCTTTATGGGATACAGGCTCTCAGGTTAGTTTAACCCTTTCATGACTAAGCTTATTTTTGAAATTTGGTGTTTACAAGTTAAAATCCGTATTTTTTGCTAGAAAATTACTTAGAACCCCCAAACATTATATATATATTTTTTAGCAGAGAATCTAGAGAATAAAATGGCGATTGTTGCAATATTTTTTATCACACGGTATTTGTGCAGCGGTGTTTTAAACGCAAATTTTTGGAAAAGTAACACTTTCATGAATTTTAAAAAATCCAAACAGTAAAGTTACCCCAATTTTTTTGTATAATGTGAAAGATGATGTTACGCCGAGTAAATAGATACCAAACATGTCACCCTTTATAATTGCACGCACTCGTGGAATGGCGACGAACTACGGTACCTATGAATTTCCATAGGCGACGCTTTAAAATTTTTTTACGGTTACCAGGTTTGAGCTACAGAGGAGGTCTAGGGCTAGAATTATTGCTCTCGCTCTGACGATCGCGGCGATACCTCACATGTGTGGTTTGAACACCGTTTACATATGCGGGCGCGACTTCCGTATGCGTTTTCTTCGCTGCGCGAGCTCGCGGGGACAGGGGCACTTTAAAAATTTTTTTTTTTTTTTTTATTTATTTTATTTATTTTTGTACTTTATAAATTGTGTTTAAAAATTTTTTTTTTTTTTTTACTTTTATTGCTGTCACAAGCAATGTAAACATCCCTTGTGACAGTAATAGGTGGTGACAGGTACTCTTTATGGAGGGATGGGGGGTCCTTTACACTTCAAAGTATTCAGATCGCCGAAAACGGCGATTCTGAATACTGTGTACTTTTTTAAATTCGGCGCCATTGGCAGCCGAGTAAACGGGAAGTGACGTCATGACGTCGCTTCCGCGTTTACAACGAGAAGGCTGGAACGTTCCAGCCCGCCCCCAGCCGCCGAAGGCAGCCGAATGGACACCGGGCCTCCCGATCGCACGGGAGGCCCGGTAAAAGCGGCGGGAGGCAGCGGGAGGGGGGGGATGTCCCCTCCCGCTCCTCCGGTATAACAGCCGAGCGGCTTTTAGCCGCATCGGTTGTTATACACGGGTAGCCGATCGCCCGCTGTAAACAACGGTACCGGGATGATGCCTGCAGCTGCGGGCATCATCCCGGTATAACCCCGGAAAGCCGAGTACGCATATCTGCATACGGTCGGCGGGAAGGGGATAATCAATGATTCAAAAAACAAAGGGAGAGACTTTAGACTTTTTAGGCACGAGTACAAAAATTATCTATAACAAGGTTATTTTATTTAATTTGAAAAATACATACAAAAAGAACATTGATTAAAAACCACAAATCATGTATATGTATTAAAGCAATAGCTATACAACACCATCTAGGTACATAGTTCTTCGGACATAAGGATAACCACCCCAAACCGGTCCGAGAAGATGGCTAGATAGCAACTTTGCAATCGATTAATTCATGTCATGTAGATATTCAATGCTCAACATGTTTCACGTGTCTTCACGCTTCTTCAGGAGCGAAACAATGTATATTGTGGCTATCAGGATACATAACATACAAATAATTAGTATATAAAGCCATAAAAACCGGCATCTAGAATGACGCCGCATATTATAGATTCAAAGAATTCCATGCTGACTAAAACAGTGCGGTGTAGCATAAGGACACAGACCAAAGAGGTGATGAAAGGCTACCATGGGGGCGTACACAACATAGTATTAGATAGTAACTGGAGAATGTAACAAAGTAAAAAGGCTTCATAGAATATATTTTATTTTAATGTTATATATTTTCAGATCCCCAATGAGCAAGGACAGTCTCTCCCCCCTCCCTTTCCCTCCCCCTCCCTTTCCCTCCCCCCCCTTTCCCTTCCCCCCCCCCCCCCCTCCCTTCTCTCCTTCCTTTCCTTCTCTCCTGTCCTTGCTCATTGGGGATCTGAAAATATATAAAATTTAAATAAAATATATTCTATAGCTATTGCTTTAATACATATACATGATTTGTGGTTTTTAATCAATGTTCTTTTTGTATGTATTTTTCAAATTAAATAAAATAACCTTGTTATAGATAATTTTTGTACTCGTGCCTAAAAAGTCCAAAGTCCCTCCCTTTGTTTTTTGAATAGTAGTTTGTAAGACGTGGCACAGGCATATTCTCAGTGTATCCACGGTGCCACTCCGTGTTACGATACAATTCCAGTTTTGCACAGTATAATCAATGAGGGCTGGAGACAAAGATTCTTGCAACATACTGCGCTCAGATCATTTGAAGAATTACTCGGACCAGGAGTTTTACATGGAAGAGCAACCAATGAGACTGAAATTAACTAATGCTGCGTACACACGAGCGGACTTTTCGTCCGGACTGGTCCGACGGACTATCCGACGGACTTTCAATGGACTTCAAATGGACTTTCCGAATGAACGGACTTGCCTACACACAATCACACCAAAGTCTGACGGATTCGTACGTGATGACGTACGACTGGAGTAAAATAAGGAAGTTGATAGCCAGTAGCCAATAGCTGCCCTAGCGTCGGTTTTTGTCCGTTGGACTGGCATACAGACGAGCAGACTTTTCAATAGGAACTGGGTCAGGCGGAGTTCCGACGTAAAGATTTGAAACATGTTCCAAATCTAAAGTCCGTCAGATTTTTGACTGAAAAAGTTCGCTGCAGGTCCGATGAAGCCCACACACGGTCGAATTGTCCGCTGGACTCGGTCCGATCGAAAAGTCTGCTCGTGTGTACGCGGCATAAAAGTAACTTTCCAACTAACATCAAGTCATAATAACACAAAGCAGATATTAGTGGCACTTGTAGTATCAGAGGATGATAAAGTAGCAGAGAAGCCAATCATTGGTTATAACATAACTGAAGAAATATTCAAAGAAACATCTGCTGTGGGAAAGAAATCCATTTCAGGTTTTGTGGATGTACCAAGAACAGCTTGGTACATCCAAGCGCTTTCCCCGACTTGCTGATACCCCAACTTGCTGATGCCCCGACTTAGTTGTGGGTCAGCCACACCTCTTGACCTTTGACCTCTGGGGGACACGCCTGCTGACCTTTGGGGGTGGTCCCTAACCCTAGCTTCTAGGCCTAACCCTAGCTCTAACCCTAAACCCTAACCCTAGCTCTAACCCTAACCCTAGCCCTAGCTCTAGCTCTAACCCTAACCCTAGATTTGTCAATAAACAAAACAGAGGTCCTTGTTCTGTCCACCAGATGTTTTGCTGATGTTTTATACTGGTTATTTGTACCTGTGTTGTTAAATTTACATGCAAAATGTGTAATTTACTTAAGACAATCATATGTGGTGTGCAGGCTGCATCTAGCACTCCTTTTTGGTATTGCTGCAGCTCTGTTTATCTGTTTATTTGTATGTGTAGTTGAAGAAGTTTTCAGCAAGCAGGGAATTCTGGGTAGACAGGTAGTCAACCATCCACCATTCTTTTCAACACATTGCAAGAAGCAAGTCATGTATTTCTCTATCTATCACCATCACCCCTTATAGAACTTAAAAAGTAAGTTTTTACTATCCCATCTTGTACTGTATATCGTTGTTTATGCAATGTATGGCGTATTGTATGCAGTATTATACTTATTGAAGTCTATTTCTGTTATTTTGTAGTTTCACCTGGTTTGTTCTAATAAAACTGAGATCAAAGAAATATGGTATCTACAGTTATTGGGATAAGAAGGTTTAGCTATCTGCTCCTTGAGACAGAACAGTCCTTGTAAACTTATTACAAGCCAATTGTAGGGAAAACCGTGGTGCTCTACTAAAGACTGGTACCAAGAGCCAAAGCATTCCTGCAAATAGTGTAACCCACATCAGGTGTAGTGGTCACATAGGACCCTCACTGCAAACTCAGACCATTCTGTTTACACCTGGTGGCATTCATCATTTGCCTGATGAGCTGTATATCAGTGAAACATTAGTGACAATTCAGAGAAGACATTTGTCCAAACTGACAATTCCAGCTTGGAAAACAACCAAACAGGACTTTGTTTTACCAGGTCGAGCCAAGCTTGGATGAATTGCACCTATAAAGACAGCATATCCAGCACAAGTGAAGCTGAAACAAGTGGTGGATATATCTACTCACTCAGTAAGTCATGCTCTGCATGCATCTACAACAAGACCAAAAGACTGGATGGACAATATCAACAAGGTTCATTCTCTTGAAAGCCATACTAATCAAGAGTTATGGGTTCCACCAGTGCCTCTGGAACACCTCAGGAGGAACAGCAAGTAGTCCAAAAGATGTTAAGGGAAGAATGCAATGCTTTTGCAAAAGATGACTCTGACGTTGGATGTATTCCTTCCCTACCATTACAGATTCGCCTTAAACACAACACACTTGTCAAGAGAACGTATATGTCTGTGCCAAAACCACTGCACCAAGAACTAAAAGAGTACCTGCAGGACCTGCTAAACTGTGGATGGATCGCAGAATCAAAATACTCATATTCCTCACCCATTGTATGTGTAGGAAAGAAAGATGGCAACTTAAGATTGTGCTGTGACTACAGAGAGTTAAACCAGAAGTCCATTCCTGACCGTCATCCACGGATTCAAGACATATTTGACTTTCTAGGAGGGAGTTCATGGTTCTCTGTGCTAGACCATGGAAAAGCATATCATCAAGTATTTGTGGAAGAAGCCAGTTGAACATTAACCTTTATCACACCTTGGGGTTTGTATAAATGGATCTGAATACCCTTTGGTCTTAGCTCTGCACCTGCAGAATTTCAACTCAGTACGGAATTATGCTTAACTGGCTTGATGGATGACATCTGCCTGCCTTACATAGATGACAATCTGGTCCACAGCAAATCATTTCATGAACACGTAGAACATGTACATTTAGTGCTTCAATGTTATCAACAACATGGAGTCAAACTAACAGCCAGAAAATGTGAGCTTTTTAAAGACAAAGTCAGATTTCTGGGCAAAATTGTGTCAAAAGATGGCCATTCCATGGATCCAGCTGAGATTGCACTTGTGCTTGCATTGAGAGATAAGAGACCAGAGACTGTTGGAGAACACAAAAAATTATTGGGGTTCATCTCCTACCGCTCCTACATACAAAACTTCTCCAGAATTGCAAAGCCTCTCTACAACTTACTGTCATTAGACTCAAAACCTATTGACTTCGGCACCTGCTAACAAGACCAGGAAGAAAAAGAAACCCATACCAAAATTTGAAAGATCAACTTCCCTCCCATCACCCAATATATTGGATTAACCACCATCAAGAAGTATTGAGCCAGCTTATTGAAGTATTCACTCATCCTCCAGCTATGGGTTATCCAGACTATTCTATGTCATTTGTACTTCACTGTGATGCTTCTCAAGAAGGACTAGGTGGTGTATTATACCAAGAACATGAGGGAAAATTAAAGGTAATTGCATATGAATCTAGAACTCCTACATCTGCTGAGAAGAATTACCACATGCACTCAGGAACGCTAGAGTTTCTAGCAATGAAATGGGCAATTTGTGACAGATTTCAAGATTACCTATATTACTGTCCATCGTTTGTGGTATACACTGACAACGACTCCTGTCGTTTCCTGATTCTGCAGTTGATCCTGATCTGGCTCTCGCTGAACAAGTCTGGTGATCAGTTTCCACATCTCCTCAGCAGAGGTTCCTGTATCTCCAAGTTCCAGCCTCCTGCCTGCAGGCACCTGCACCCTTTCGTTGCCCTCACACTCCCTGTACCCACCACCAGGGGTGCTTGGACCGGAACCTACAAGAGGCCACCCTCATCATTTCGGGCTCCGCTGTAAGGTACGTGACATATTCTTTTGGCCACATATGCAAAGCGACACTGAGCATTACATCACTCAACAGTGTACTTGTTTGTAGGATAAACACCCAAATAAGCATACTCGAGCTCCATTCATTAAATAATATTGTAACCACTTATCCTTTTGAGATGGTTTCCATTGACTTTCTGCATCTTGAAGCATGTTAAGGTGGATATGAGTATATCTTAGTGGTAATGGACCATTTTACAAGATTTGCTCAGGCTTATGCAACTGAGAACAAGTCAGCAAAAACTGTTGCAGATAGACTATTCAATGATTTTGTCTTGAAATTTGGATTTCCAACCAGAATTCACCATGATATGGGTTGAGAGTTTGAAATCAATTGTTTTTGACATTGGGGAAGCACTGCCACATCCAGGACTCTCATACAACTCCATACCATCCAGAAGGTAATGGACAAATTGAAAGGTTCAATCGTACCCTATTATCCATGCTTTGTACCTTGTCACCAGAACCAAAAAGGGACTGGAAAAGTTCACTTGCAAAGGTAGTACATGCCTATAATTGTACTTGGAGTGAAGCTACAGGATATTATCCCTTTTTCATACTGTTTGGAAGATCTTCAAGACTACCTATTGACAGCATGTTTGACACTCTAGTCAGTGAAAAATACAAAACACACTCAATACATGCCAGAAAGACCCGGTCCAAGAAAACAAGAAAGATGTCAAAGTACCACAAGACAGCTCACACAGATCTCTGAAGATGAATCCAAAAATGAATCTGATAATGAATAAGAGCATTGGAAAGCATTCATTCCTCTAACTCAAAGCGACCACACAAATGCAAACACAACAGATTTGAATCCAGAAGCTGAAGAGTTCTACCCCTGTCACTTAGAAACAAGTGAGGATGCTACAGAGACAGCTACAGAAGACAATCCTGTAAGTGATATTAAACTAACTGAATGTTCATGAAGAAACATGGAAGATGAAACTTCATCACCAGAAAACTCAGTAGAGAGTTGAAAGTGTTGCAGATGAGCAAGAGGATGATTCAGATTCACTTCCTCCAATAAGAATACAACCAAGCAGAGAAAAAAGACAACCAAAGACTTCTGCCCCGTACACACGGTCGGACATTGATCGGACATTCCGACAACAAAATCCTAGGATTTTTTCCGACGGATGTTGGCTCAAACTTGTCTTGCATACACATACACAAAGTTGTCGGAAAATCCGATTATTCTGAACGCGGTGACGTAAAACACGTACGTCGGGACTATAAACGGGGCAGTAGCCAATAGCTTTCATCTCTTTTTATTTATTCTGAGCATGCGTGGCACTTTGTGCGTCGGATTTGTGTACACACGATCGGAAATTCCGACAACGGATTTTGTTGTCGGAAAATTTTATAGCCTGCCCTCAAACTTTGTGTGTTGGAAAATCCAATGGAAAAAGTCCGATGAAGCCCACACACGGTCGGAATTTCCGACAACACGCTCCGATCGCACATTTTCCGTCGGAAAATCCAACCGTGTGTACGGGCATAAGACTTATGACACTTTGGGTTAACCAAGTACTGTTACTAGAAATTCAATTGTACAGGTCATAGACTGTAGTCATGCATTACCTGTTTACCCTAACTGGTATTTAAGTCCAGAATGTTTTGCTGAAGAATCTAAAATTTGGTAAAATCTGTTATGTGTATTGTGCCAATGTTTATTCACTGTAACATTGTGCCATAGTTATTTAGCTATACCAAACATTTTATATGTTACTTTTGTTTGGTTAAAGATACATTCTTATTACAGATGGTAAAGCAAAAAACGTTTAGGTGATGGAACTAGATTACTGAAAAAAAATGGTTGGCCAGAAATTGAAAATGGAAAGGGAAAAAGAGTAAACAAATAATGTTATTGGTGGAAACTATCATCTGACATTGCCACTGGACATTTAGTCTGCTGCCATGCTCAAATAAGGAAAGGGGACAAAAGTAAGAGTGTGTCCCTTAGTTCTTCATCTTTAATCCACTTACAGTCACTTACACAAATATGTGTGAAATGGGTTTACTAAACAGTTTGCTGCACTAGCAAAAAGACATCACCAGGTACTATAGCGTGCAATGGGCCTAGTGAGAAACTGTGACTTAACACAGGGAGCAGTTGTCATAGAGAGGATGTTTCCTCAAGCAACCTAGATTGCTACATGCCTCCCTAAAGCTGCTCTCACTCAGATCCTCCTTCCAAACTGACATGATCAAGGGGATCAATCAATGCTACAAAGAGGTGCAGGCTATTGGGGTCAAAGTGGACAGAGTAGAACAACAAATTGATGAGGAGAGGATATAGCATGGCTGAAAGATAAGGTCGCAGACCTCGAGGACCGTTCCAGAAGGCACAACATAAAACTGTGGGCGTCCCTTAGGCCGTACCGGCCACTCGCCTCCTACAGTATGCCCATGCTTTATTCTCCACTTTGGTTCCCGCATTGACCACACAGGATCTTATAGTGGACAGAATCCATAGAATCCCCAAGCCATCCTTCCTTCCAGAAGGTACACGAGAGACTTTTACTCAGAATCCACTTCTGCCATGTAAAGGAACAGATACTGCAGGCAGCACGCAGACCCGACAGTGTCCCTCCACAGTATGCCGACATACAACTACTGCCAGACCTCTCCAGGCACACGCTGCAAAGACACCGCAACTTGGCGACCATAACAAAAACCTTAAGAAACCACAAAATTGCACATAAATGGAAGTATCCTGCAACCCTTTCCATCACCCACAATGGGGCCACCAAAACCATCACGACTATGAAGGAAGGTATTGCAGTCCTGCGCCAATGGGGGATACTCCCAGACCAAGCTCTACAACCCAACTCTGCTCCACAGCCGCAGTTGCTCCAAAATGAATGGCAAGTGGTGTCACACAAACGTGCCAACAAGAAACATGCCAGTGGCAGCTCCTAACGGAACCACACAATTACCATCTCTCTGGTCACAGGAGTATACAATCTATTCTCCTACAACCCCGTTAACAAGTTCAGCAGCTATGTCTGCACACTGATCCATTGTAAGATCCCTTTTTATGAATCCACAGTTAACTTTATATGCTTTTTGTCTTTTTTGTTCTTTTTGTTACATATTTGTTGCACACAGCAATTTCCAATGCAGGGAAATGTTGCCCAACAATGAGGACAGGTCTCAAGAATCCTTCGGCCAACCAGAAGAAGATAGCACTACAAAAACCCAGGGACACAGTGAGTACTTAAACCACTCTTTCAAACATCACATCTCCCATTACCACAAATGACCCTCACCTGTATATCCATAAATGCCAAAGGCCTGAATCACCCGGCCAAAAGATTCTCATTATGGAAAGAGGACTGTAGACAAACAGCAGATGTTCTCTGCGTACAGGAGACCTATTTCCAGCAACAAAAAGCCCCGTAATGTACGCACAGAGAGTATCCACACGTGTTTATGGCATGCATGCCGGACAGCAAAAAAGTAGGCATGATGCTAGCACTGAGAGACTCTTTATCCTTCCAAATCAAAGACTCATACATTGTTGATGGGGGACGATACATCATAGTAACAGGGGACATTAACTCCAATCCGTACACACTTGTCACATTGTACGCCTCTAACAACCATCAAATCTGCTTCCTAAAGTACTCAGGAGAACCAAATCCATGCAATATGGAAATCTCATCATAGGTGGGGATTTTAACCTTATAGCGGATCCCAATCTGGACACAACCACAGACAAACCGAAAAGATCAACACCCCTTCACAACCTTCTACATGAACAAAAACTGTTCGATGCATGGAGATGCCACCATGCCAACGAGAGAGACTACACTTTTTTTTCCACTAGGCACTGTTTGTACTCGCAGATAGATATGTTTCTCTCTGATAAATGGCTTCTACAATGAATTCATACAACTCATATACACGATATTACATGGTCTGACCATGCCGCAATTTCTATGACCATTGATGAAAAGGGTGTCTCTCCCTCATCCTCCATCTGGCGCTGCAATGTTAGGCTCCTACAAGAACCCGAGCACTCCCAGTGATATCTCAGCATCTCTAGGAATTCTTTAACAACAATAGCACACCCACAATAGACCCATTCACTCTATGGAACGCTCACAAAGGGTACATGAGAGGCACATTAATTCAGCTAGGGGCCAGAGAAAAAAAAAAAAAACGACATGCCACTAAACTTAACCAAGTACTATCTGACATAAACAAGTTGGAATCTTAAAACAAAAATTCCCCTACGAGAGCTGTAGCAAATACACTTTCTAAACTCAGAGAAAACTTTAGGGAGCTTCTCACACAACAATATGACAAGCATCTCAGACGAATACAGCTAAACTCTTACGCTAATGCAAATAGAGCAGGGAAATACCTAGCTAGTAGAATCAGGGCTGCACACACAAAATGTAGAATAGCATACCTGACACACAATACCCTCCACCACAAAATTACCAACCCACAGGAGATAGCGAACCAATTTGCAGATTACTACGGGGCACTGTACAATCTCCACACAGATACATCAACTCCACAACCATCAAAAACCACCATACAATAATTCTTACAAAGAATACACCTCCCGTCACTGACGGAAGATCACCTTAGACAAGTAAACGCTCCCATCTCCATTCAAGATATAGAAAATATTACAATGACACTACCAAATGGCAAATCACTGGGACCAGATGGTTTCGCCAATGAATACTTCAAAACATTCAAGGAAACCCTATCTTCGCACATGCAACGAGTATTCACAAAGGCGGAAAAAACCTCCTCATTCCCACAGGAGATGCTGAGAGCCCACATTGTCACCCTACCCAAACCAGGAAAAGATCCCACCACGCCAGCCAACTTTAGACCAATATCCCTTCTAAATTCTGACATCAAAATATATGCAAAATTGATAGCCAAAAGATTGACGGATATTGTTCCCTTCATCATAAAACGCGACCAAATGTGATTTGTGAGGGGGAGACAAACTTCAGATGCTACTAGACTAATAATTAATGTTATTCATCATGCTGTTCAAACACGAACGCCTTCTCTGCTGCTATCTATAGATGCAGAGAAGGCATTCGACAGGGTCCACTGGACTATGGAAATGGTGTTGGCCAAATTCGGCTTCAAAGGTCCGATCCTCACGGCAATATTAGCTCTTTATTCATGCCCATCAGTGCAAGTTTATACCTCAGGTCTCCTATCCAAGCCATTCAAAATTACCAATGGCACCTGGCAAGGATGCCCTCTTTCCCCAACAATATTTAACCTAATGATAGAACCCCCTAGCTGAGACCATTAGAACAAACACTAATATTAAAGGTTTTACCTTTGGCTCTGACAAACACATCATAAACCTATTTGCGGATGATGTCCTTTTATTGACTCATCCACACACCTCTCTCCCACAGGCTCACAAAATTTTGACAGACTTTGGTGCAGTATTGTACTACAAAGTTAATTTTAACAAATCCTTGATACCAGACGTAGAAGTATCCCATATCACAAAAAAGTCGCTACAAGACACTCTACCATACTCATGGAGCAAAAAAGGTATTTTATACCTAGGTATTACCCTAACCAACACAACCACGTCCCTAGCAGATGCCAACTTTAAACCGTTTATAATCAAAATGAACAACAACTTGCAGACATATCCAAGAGAGAACTATCCTGGTTAGGAAAAATAGCGACATTTAAAATGTCTATCCTTCCACAAATCCTATACATGTTCCGCTCCCTACCAATTCCCATTCCACCCCACTACCTCCGCACACTGTCCAAATTCATATAGAAATTCACATGGGGAGGTAAAAGAGCTAGGTGCCCTAAGAACAACCTTCTCCCGCATAAGTGTGTAGGAAGCGCAGGTTTTGCAGATATTCATGACTACCTATGGACAACGAGATTAGACCAGCTCAAACACTGGTTTCACACCTCTGATAATCAACTGTGGGTAGAAATAGAAAAATCATCAATCCCGACCAGAAACAACCACATTCCTACTGGGCGACATTTGGGAACCCTGGGACACAGGGGGTCTATTACCCTCCATACAAGTATCCCTACAAGCATGGAAATTCCTCCAAAAACTTAACAGCAAAGATACACACGAGATAGACTATAACTTCCCCATAGAACTCTTAGGGGCAAAATTTCCTATGCTCGCCACTACAACACTCCTCACAATGGGCATAAAACACATACAAGATTTAATTACAGGAACGACACCAAAATCAGCGGAACAAAAAATGACTGAATACCACTTACCCAAAAGCTTAACATTCTCCTGCCTGTGCATATCCCACTTCCCAAGGGCACACCCTATAACCAAACTAAAATTACCAACCAAAGCATTGCACTTTTACACAATTACCCCCCAGCAGGCTAAAGGAATATCGCTATTCTACAGCCTCATCAAAAACAAACAAACCTTTAGTAAGTCAGCTGCCATTAGAAGGTGGGAAAAAGATCTTGACACTACATTCCCTGATGAACAATGGACACATGCTTTTAAAGAAATCCACAAACACTCCCATTGTGTTTACCACTGGGAAATGATGCTCAAAATTACCAACAGATGGCACTCTATGCCCTATATAATTGCCACCTTCTTCCCAGATGCATCCCCCCTCTGTTGGAGAAACTGCGGACAAATAGGTAATCTGGTACACACCTTTTGGACATGCCCCAGCATAACAAGTCTATGGAACAAAACGTTCCAACTGATCTTGTCAACTACAGGAATCCTAACGACCCCAAACCCCGCACTAGCAATCCTCCACATTGGTATGGAGAGATTTCCTCCAGAACATAGAGCAGTCATCACCCACATACTTCTGGCAACCTGCACCATTATACTTAGAAACTGGAAAAACACCTTAGATATCAACATATCTGAAGTGATTACGCTAGTTAATAGAAAGCACACATTCGAACGCCTACTAGCTATTAATTCTTTAACATGCAAAAAATGTGATTGTAACTGGAAACTATGGACTGAAAACAATCTCTTAATATCCTCTTGTCCTTCTTGTACTCATAGTACTTATGCTTTAAATCTACGTAATTTAATGTTTACATCTTGTGACATGGTGGCTTACCAGAGAGTGTACTTGCGCAATGTGTGTAACTTATGTTCAAATGATTACATGTTTAACCACTTAAGCCCTGGACCTTTTTGCGATTCGGCACTGTGTCGCTTTAACTGACAATTGCGCAGTCGTGTGACGTGGCTCCCAAACAAAATCAACGTTCTTTTTTTCCCTACAAATAGAGCTTTCTTTTGGTGGTATTTAATCACCTCTGCGGTTTTTATTTTTTGCGCTATAAACAAAAAAAGAGCGACAATTTTGAAAAAAACATTATTTTTTACTTTTTGCTATAATAAATATCCCCAAAAATATATAAAAAAAATTTTTTTCCTTAGTTTAAGCTGATACGTATTCTACATATTTTTGGTAAAAAAAATTGCAATAAGCGTATATTGATTGGTTTGCGCAAAAGTTATAGCGTCTACAAAATAGGGGATCATTTTATGGCATTTTTATAAATATTTTTTTTTTTTACTAGTAATGTCGACTAGTAATGTGAAGGGGGATGGGGACTGTGCAGACGATCTGTCAGTTCTCCTCTCAGAAAACCGGAAACTGTGTGTTTACACACACAGTTCCGGGTTCTCCATGTCCCCGAGCGATCGCGGGAGCCCGGCCGTGATCGAGACCGCCTGGGACTCTTGCATCGGCTCGGGGGGCGCAGGGCGAAGCAACGTTACATAATGTCGTTTGGCCCAGTCGTGCCATTCTGCCGCAGTACAACTACGACGGCTGGTCGGCATGTGGTTAACTGTTATGAATTTAAAAGGCAATAAAAAACATTGAACCACAAAAAAATATAGATATATGAGTTAAATAATTTACAATTATTTTATTTATATATATATATATATATATATATATATATATATATATATATATATATATATATATATATATATAGTATTATTTAACTCACATATCTCTTGAAACAATGTTTCTTGCTGTATGTGATTAAATGCATTGCTTTTGATTATGTACTAATTAAATCGCAGATATTTTCCTGATGAAGCGGCCTAGTCCACGAAACCAGTAGAAACACTGTCCGTGACCAACTATCCCACTGTGATTTTCCCCATCGGGAGTATTATCTTGGTGATAAATACATGGACCGTCACCTATTTTTTAATTTTTTATTGTTATTTTTGTTCATGTATTATGTATTAATAAAAAATTATGTATACTTTTTTACATGATTGCTCATATATGTGAATTTACCTTATTTTACTGTACCGAGATAGTCCAATTGTCCCCTAGCTCCTTGGTGAGTACCTGGCTGGGAACCAGGCTCTCGACCTCTTTATCTCAAAACAATTTCTGGATGATGGTACAACTTTTATTTGACCTTATTTTGTTATCATTATTCTCTGAGGCCATTCATAATTTACAGTTTTATGCATGTTTGCTGTATTTTATCATTGATGAGTTGCACCCTGTTCCCCTAGAGTAATGTATGTCTCATGTGTATTGCAGCTACCATCTATTAAACACCCCAATTACTCCTGCCCCTATCGCACTCATCGACGACATTAAGAATTAAAGCGGAGTTCCACCCAAAAATGGAACTTCCGCTTTAAGGGAGGTGACCCCCTGACACGCCACATTTGGCATGTCATTTTTTTCGGGGAATGGTCCCAGTTCCCACTTCCTCCCGGCGCACCGCGGCACCGGAAGGGAGATTACCTCTCCCCCCTCCCTCTTGGCATCCATCTGGGACACATCACAGGTCCCAGATGATTGCCTGGCCAGTCACGGCGCATGGCTCGCTCATGCGCAGTGGGTGCCCGGCTGTGAAGCCACAGCTGGGCGCCCACACTTACGATGCTGGCACCGCAGAGAGGAGGGGGAGACCAGCGGAGCTTCCCTCCCCCGCATCGATGGACCCTGGGACAGGTAAGTGTCCGATTATTAAAAATCAGCAGCTGCAGTATTTGTAGCTGCTGACTTTTTTATTTTTTATTATTTTTAACAGAACTCCTCTTTAAGTCAGCTAGACAACTCTGAAGGATACTTGCAGTGCGACCTAGGTTTGAGGACAAGTGCAGGGTACCAGCAGAATGGAAGGCACTCCTTCCTGACCTTGCAGGTGAAGATTGGGAAGAGGTCACCGAAACCTTCATGCAAGATGTTATTAGCACAGCGGATAAACGTATACATTTTAAATTTATTCACCCCTTGCACTATACTCCTGCTAAACTGAATCGTATGGGATTGACGGAGCAAGCCTCCTGTCCTAGGTGTGGAGAAGTCTCAGCTATTGCTCTGCACATGTTTTGGTCCTGTCCAAGCATGTCCCAATTTTGGGCTGAATTGTTTGACATGTTGACAACCCACTTTGATCTATAAGCTCTCAAAACTCTGGAAGTTTGTTTACTTGGGGCTATAGTTAATTGCGTTCCACAAACATGTACGCGTATTATGTTTCGTCTGATATTTTTCTATGCAAAAAAGGCTATACTGCTGCATTGGAAGGATCCAGCTCCACCCACCCTGTCATATGTCTGCTGTTTAATAAACCAGGCGCTGTCTTTGTATAAACGTATTTACAAGTAGGGATGCCACATCATCCCTTTAATCCAGGACACACATTAATTACACAGGTTCTGTGGCTGATTAAGGTGGTAATTAAACTCACTTGGTGCCTTATCTGCATTAAATCAGCCTCAGAACCTGTGTAATTCATATGTGTCCTGGATTAAAGGGATGATGTGGCAACCCTATTTACAAGGGGCACGCCTGCTCTAAAAAATTCACCAAAATATGGCAACCCTGGCTGGATAACACAGCTTCTCAGGTGGCAGATATGGTCTCCTCTCAATTGTCTCTTTAATAGGTCTGCTGTAAACATTTTATTTGAATTTGGAGAGAGCAAATGTCAGGGATCTACCAGCGCCAGACCTGGGCGCTTGCATGCGCCTATGTGCCGGCGCGCCCCTGTGCAAACACGGCAACAAACTGCTACTGTTTCCATGCATCAGCGCGGCACTCGGGTGCGCGCGGGTGCACGCGCGTGTGCGTTCGCGCCGTTTTGGCGCCAAAGAGTGCATAAGAGTTCCCCTATTCCATGGGTGCATTGCTGCTTCGTCTCAGCTCTGTGATTCCTGTTAAACCTGCATCTGAGTGACTATTACCTGATTTGACCCGGCTTGTCTGACCATCCGTCCTGCTCCAACCCGACCCGGCGTGCCTGACTACTCTGCTGCCTCTACCAGATACCGTTGCCAACCTCTGCTTGACTACCGACTCTGCCTCTGCCTGCCGTGATTACCTGTCTCATCTACCTGCCGACCCGGACTGTCTGACTCTGCTTGTGCCTGCTGTTTGCTCTTGCTGTTGCACCTTCAGTTCCAGCTCCTGTGATCTCTGCAATTCCAGTGTGTCAGCCTGCTGCTTCCAGTCACCACCTTACCTGCAGTCCAGCCATCCCTGGAGGGATCTCTACCTCTATCCAGCATCAGAGACTACACTCCAACAGGCACTCCTACCCCACTGCGCTCAGGAGACCACTGTCCCCACTCCAGTGGCTCCTGAACCAGCGTTGTATGAGAGGTCTTCTCCTACAAGTCAGGCTCTACTACCAGGTACCTTACAGCATTGCATGTGTGTGCGTAAGAGCATGTATGGGGTAGTATGTGGTCGTGTGTAGCTGTTTTGTTGCCTTAGTTTATTTTATTGTTTTTTCTTTCTCTCGCTGATTTGGCCAGCCCAGGTTTGTTGTACAAATTGCTTGGACTATTTTTTAACAATGGACATGCTATTCCAAAATGGTCTAGTATGTGTTACACTGATCTGTACTTGATGGCCTCTGCGTAGCAACACTACTACTGCCATCGCAATGTTGGATGGCATTTGTTGGTTATGTTTAAAATTGAAAACTATAAATAAAGGCCTTTAATTAAAAAAAAAAAAAGTGCAGGGTACCAGTGACCACGTTTTGGAAAATGACTGAAAAGGAAAGTTGTTAAATGACCAATATTTGGAGATTGAATGAAATAAAAAGGATAACTGGCAAGTAACCAAGTTTGGAAGGAGTGATTAAGCTTCAGAAGTAGAGTGATCATGTTTCGGAAGAGGAGTATAGTGGTTTGAGGAAAAAAAGGATTTGGAGCACATTTCTAATGCCGCATGCACACGAGCGGACTTTTTGACCGGACTGGTCCGATGGACTATCTGACGGACTTTTGGCGGACTTCCAACGGACTTTCCCAACTAATGGACTTGCCCACACACGATCACACCGAAGTCCGACGGATTCGTACGTGATGACGTACGACTGGACTAAAATAAGGAAGTTGATAGCCAGTAGCCAATAGCTGCCCTAGCGTCGGTTTTAGTCCGTAGGACTAGCATACAGACGAGCGGATTTTTCGGCTGGCCTCGAGTCCGTTGGAAAGATTTGACACATGTTTTATTCCTAGGTCCGTCGGACTTTTGGGAAAAAAAGTCCACTGGAGCCCACACACGATCGAATTGTCCGACGCAGTCCGGTCCGCCGGACCAAGTCTACCGGAAAGTCCGCTCGTGTGTACACGGCATTATTTGGGCTCCCACTGTTGACTGTTTTGTCTGAAAAAGTTATTTCCCTTACTGTCCTACTGGTTCTTTAGCTTCAGTACTTTTTGAGTCACCTGCATGAAGTATAAAAATAAGAAAATCTACTTTTTAAACTTACGTTTTCTGCATAATTGTCATGTGGCTCAGAAATTTTGAAGGTAGACACAGCTAGGCAACGATCATTTTCAGATAAATGCCAGCATTCGTAGCCTACATATTTGTATCATGCCAGGGGGACATTAAAGTAAACCTATGTCCATTCAGGGCACAGCTACAGGTCTTCCTGATAGCCTACCTTCTCTGCTAGCGATACTTGCACATACTCCCTAATTTTAGAACTGGCGAAAGAGGGACTCACCAACAAGGAAAACATGCAGCATGGGCAAAAAAGTGGGCATGGCTATATAGCAATTAATATTGGCTATGGCTTTAAGAGACATAGTTAAATAAAGTCTGAACATACACTGCACACATACTGTATAATAAAGTCCTTGAGCAACATGAACTTGAAACATAGCATAGCATTACATTGTATAAATGAAATACTATGTTGTGTAGTCTTCAGGAGTATGATACTTAGAACATAGCATATCCTATGCACAGGTCAGGTATAGGTAACATACATTGATGTGTACAAATTGCAGCAGTCGAAATTATTTAATATAGTACACCTTACATTGCTGGTTAGTGGGAGGGAAAAAGTCTTGCACTGGCAGACTGAAGAAGAAAAATACCTCCTATTTCTGACTATTAGCACTTCTCAAGCTCCATAATAGACCTGAACCCAGCTCTACCCCCTATGGAGGCACTGTCCTGCCTTTTGCCATACACACACAGAGGAGAGCTCCAGCCAACTGCAGAGGTGCCTTGAAGGCATAGCCAACAGGGGGTGAGCAGGAGTTGGCAAGTAATCAGTCAGCGTAGGGAAGGTTAAATCCCAGGAGAGCCCTGTGGCATCTGGGGGGATATACCTACATTTCATGTGCTCCCTTGCTGCTCTATTCACTTTCGGGACCTCTGAGTAAAAAAAAAGGGGGTAAGCTTAGTCTGTGTTGGATCTTACACAGGGATAAAACAAGCCTTTGCTCACAACTCTGAAGCTGCAGCCACTGAGAGTAATTCATGCATGTTTGTAGCCAGAGCTTCTCATTTTAAATTTTACTTTTCTCTAGGTAGTTTAACAAACCTTTAGCTACTCTTTCCATCATTGAGATGGCAGCCCACTAGCCTTTTAAGCTCTAATGTATAGTATATTATACATAGATTATATGCATAGAAAGAGGTGGAGAGCAAAATTCTGAGACAGCCTAAAAATCTTCACAACTTCTATTTTGAATTTTCGGGATGAATTGCTAAATATTTAAATGTCCATAGTTTGGATGCAGTAAAGCTGTCTACACATTATACAATTTTTATTGTTCCATTTCTTTTAGATTTACCCTTAACTATGTAGTGCAGAGGTCTGCCTGATTGCATACATTTTGAAAGTGTTTAGGTTTGACCTCATATGATATGATTTTGCTAAATCTAAAGAACTTTTGTACCAGAAAATTGTATAATGTGTAGACAGCTTTACACTTTAACAGCTATGACATCCTGCAGAAGAGGGTGGCCAAACACAACATTGGTTCGACCAGCGCATGGTTATCAAAGGCAAGGTCTTCTGGTCATACTAATACCTAAATTAAATCTTAAAATTTTCTTTAATTATCATTCATTTACAAAGGGGAAAAAAACACAATATTAAGGTAATAGTTTACTGCAGCTAAATTAAATAAAGATCTGTTTTCCATACAGCTGGATGTATTGGCTGAACTTATTTTATGAGGATTGTTTTATAGCAGCTGTGTCAATATTAAAAGAAAAGCTTAGCAGAATGAAAGGGGGTTATATTTGTATTAGCCATTAATAGTAAATGGATAAAAAAAAACAATTTATGCAATGTAAACAAAGAGAAGGACCCTTTTTGTAAAATAAAATTAATAGAAAATATGCTTTCCTGTACTTCTGTTTTGCAGAAATATCCAATGTGGATTGTTTGGAGAAGTTCAGAGTCAGCACTGTAATGAAATGGTAGATTTAAATCCAGGCTGTCCATATTCTGTACTTGGTCCTCAAAATTGTATTGCAATTTTACAGTGGTACTGCCTGTACACCTACTGTATATGCTTGCCCAGCTGAGCTTCATGATATGTCTACCTATATGCACTGGTGTGCCATGAACAACCTTTATTTCCATACTGCTAATGTCATATGGCAGGAAAGGAAGTGGTTCCGAATGTTTTAGTCCTCATTTTTTCCTACATGTAGTTGTTCATTTTACAGAGTAGACATATGAACATGTTTCCCTGCCTTTCCAAAACTAAATTTATTTTCTTGTGAAAGGAAAAGCAAATCCTTTTGTTCTTTAGCTTTAAAGTAATTGTAAAGGTTGCAATCTTTGAAAACAATAACAAACATGATATACTTACCTGCTCTGTGCAATGATTTTGCACAGAGCAGCTCCAATCATCTTCTTTTTGGGTTGGCGGTCCTAGCTCCTCCACCCTGCCGCGTGCCCCCAATAGATGCCTCTTGCTATGGGGGTGCTTAAACACGCTCATTCTCAAGCCACGCTCCTGTGAATGGACATTGTCCATTCACACACACAGCGCTGCTTGGTTCCACCCCCTGCTCTCTCCTATTTGGCTCAGTGTCTGCAATTGACAGCAGCAGGAACCAATGGCTCCCAGTGCTGTGTGAGCCAATGAGAGAAGACAGACCCCGGAGAGTCACTGCTCTCATGCAGATCACTGGATCAAGATGGGGCTCAGGTAAGTATAAGGGGGAGCTGGGGGGAGCTGAGCCCAGAAGTTTTTTTTTATTTTACCTTAGAGTGGTTGTAAACCCTGTTACACCACTTTTACCTACAGGTAAGCCTATAATAAGGCTTGCCTGTAGGTACCTTAAATATGTCCTAAACTTGCACATTTTAGGAGATATTCAGTACATGCACTGCTGCCGACGTCATTAGTGCATGCGCACTGAAGAAATGGGCCACTGATCGTTTCTTCAGTAGTTGTGCCGTGACCAGCGGCTCCCACACGCATGCGAGGTGTTCTGTCTCAAGGAGCAGATAGCTAAACCTCCTTATCCCAATAACTGTAGATACCATATTTCTTTGATCTCAGTTTTATTATAACAAGCCAGGTGAAATTTTTTAAGTTCTCTAAGGGGTGATGGCGATAGATTGAGAAATACATGTGTTGCTTCCTTCAATGTGTTGAAAAGAATGGTGACTGGTTCACTTCCTGTTAAGATTCTACCCAGAATTCCCTGCTTGCTGACAACTTCCTTATTTACACATACAATAAACAATTAAACACAGAGCTACAGCAATACCAAAAAGGAATGCTAGATGGAGCCTGCACACCACATATGATTGTCTTAAGTAAATTACACATTTTGCATGTAAATTTAACAACACGGGTATAAATAAGATACAAATAACCAGTATAAAACATCTGGTGGACAGAACACTCCCCGCCTGACATCAAGTGATGTCACTAATAGAGTCCTCCGTAGAAAGCAACAGAATAAGTTCGGTCACTGGTCTCAAGAATACTTTAGCCTCATTCTGTTGAAAGATCTTGACCTCAACCTTATGGACACGATTATCCTTGCTTGGTAGTACTTTGGTGATCAAACTTGTAGAGTAGATATATATTGTTCTCTCCACCGGTTCCAGAAGGTATTGGCAAGGGTTTGTACTTGTCTCCATTGATGTTTGTAAAGGTCCTTCTCAAAAAACTCTCCAGCTGGAGCACTGGCAAGACTAGTCTTTTGCTTGAGTAACATGGCAGGTGTGAGGACCACTGGATCCTCAGAGTCACTTGAAATGGATGTCAAAGGTCTGGCGTTAATAATAGCTGTAACCTCTGCCATAAATGTCACTAAACATTTGTGAGTAAGCTTTGCAGTTCCTACTTGTAGGAAGATAGAATCAAGAATTATGCGGGCTATGCCTATCATCCTCTCCCAAACACCTCCCATGTGAGAAGAGTGAGGTGGGTTGAAGATCCACGTACAGTCTTGTTCACTCAAGTATCTTTCTACTCTAAGAACATCCAAGTTAGAATGAATTTGAAGTTCTTTTACTGCTCCTACAAAGTTAGACCCTCTGTCAGAGCGAATGAGTTTCACTGGGCCTCTGATTGCAATGAGTTCAGCTAGTTCTGTGGCTAATACTGCAACACAAAGTTCCAGCCTGGGTATGGTGTGTTCAGGAAGTGGGGCAAGTTTTGCTTTCCCCATTACAAACTCTATGTGACATTGTCCTTTAGTGTCTATGGTTTTCAGATAAGCTACAGCAGCAATTGCTTTAACAGAAGCATCCAAAAACACACAAAGTCTTTGCATCTGAAACTCAGCAGATGACAGAGGAGCATATGGTCGTGGAATTTTAAGGTTGGATAGAGCTGTTAGTGAGTCCTTCCGCTCTAGCCATAGGTTCCTCTTGTCAGTGGGGAGAGGGTGGTCCCAGTCTAGCGACTTACAGGTTAAGTCTCTCAGTAGTGCTTTACCCTGGATGGTGACAGGTGCTGCAAAGCCTAAGGGATCATACAGGCTGTTTATGGTAAACAGGACACCTCTACGGGTAAAGGGTTTTTCTTCTGTGTTTACTTGGAAAGTAAACGTGTCAGATCTTACGTCCCAAAGCAAAGCGTTTATGGGAAGTGAGTCTGTGCCTAGATCTAAGTCCTTTAACTCGTTAGAATGATCTTGGACAGGAAAGGCTTCTAAAACTTCTCTATTGTTGGAAGCAATCTTGTGGAGTCTTAAGTTGGAACAAGCAAGTATTGCCTGAGTTCTTTTGAGGAGACTGTTTGCGGCTTCATTTGTGGGTAGTGATTTCAAGCAATCGTCTACATAGAAATCCTTGTCCCCAAACTGTCTGACATCTGACCCATACTCTGTCTTTCCCACTCTAGCAGAATGTCTGAGGCCATATATAGCAACTGCAGGGGAAGGACTGTTGCCAAATATGTGCACCCTCATGTGGTATTCTGTGATGTCTCCAGAGGGGTTGTTGTCCCTGAACCAGAGAAACCTCAGAAAGTTACGGTGTTCTTCTTTAACAAGAAAGCAATAGAACATTTGCTGTATGTCTGCCATAAATGCGACTGAATCCTTGCGAAAATGAAGAAGTACTCCTAATAATCTGCTGTTAAGGTCAAGGCCAGAGAGAAGGACATTATTTAGATATTTAGAGAGACACCCTCATGTTTGGCACTGGAATCGAACACCACTCTAATCTGCCTTGGCTTCTTAGGGTGATAGACCCCAAATATACGTAAATACCGGCATTCCTCTGAGTCTTTGAGGTTTGGGGCTGTCTCAGCATGGCCATTCTGGAATATTTTCTCCATGAAGGAAAAGAATGTTCTTTCATCTCTGGTTTCCTTTGAAGATTGTGTCTTAGGGAAGTGAGACGTTTATATGCTAGTTCTCTGTTGTTTTTTTTTTTTTTGTTTAATAAATTTTTATTAGAGAAAAATATAACAGAGATACAATTATAACTCAAAATAGAAAACATTCCCATTTTAACAATAGCACAGAGGAGGAGAGATAGTACTCACATAACATACCAGTTAGGAAAATTCCGTAATTGCCTCTAGGTAGGTACATAGAATTAGCGTACTATCCGACTAGGCAAAAGATATAAGCTATGTGAGTACCATGTATCGAATGTAATTGAGTGAGAACATAAAACTTTGGTTTATTGAAAATAGGCACTTAAGAGGTAATATTGGGAAAAGAGTGTGGAGAGAGAGAGAATAGAAGAGAGATAAAATAGAGAAGGAATATGAGAGGAAGAAATGAGGGGAGAAAGGTGAGAAGGGAAGAGAAGGGAGGTGAAAGGTTGCCGGCATGCAAGGCCATGTATTGAAAAGAGGATTGCATTAGCGAAGTGAGAGACAATGTTAGGTGGCTAAGTCTGATTAATTCGTTTAAGGGGTTTCGGTAATGAGATTTTTATATGAGGAAGTGGTCTTAAATTTTTTCCAAGAGTCCCATATGAGAGAATGTTTTTGAGAGGTCCCTCTGAGATCATGGGTGATACTCTCCATGAGGTGTACGTTGTCAATCATTTGTAGCCAGTTTTTAATAGGAGGAATTACTGGTTGACCCCATAGAGTGGGAATCAAGGCCTTGGCAGTGTTCAGTAGATGAGGAATGATTGAGCATTTGTATGACCTTATGGGAGTTTTTGTAACATGAAAAAGGATGGCCCACGGGTTGTTTGGTATGTGGACATCGGCAATCTGAAAAATCAGATCACGAATGGCATCCCAGTATGGACGGATAAGTGGACAAGACCGCCATATGTGTGCATGGGTAGCTTTGTTCCCACAGTTCCTCCAGCACAAAGGGGAACTGGCGGGGAACATTTGGTGCATTTTAACTGGGGTGTAATGCCATCTAGTGAGCAATTTATAGTTGACCTCTGACATTTTTGAGGCTAGGGACGAGGTGTGTACTAATTGTAAGATCCTGTCCTTTTGAATATCAGTCAGGGGAAGATCAAATTCAGCTTCCCATTTAGTCAAGTAGTGTGGGAATCCGGGATTTTGGAGAGTGATAAGGGCTTTATAAAATAACGAAATGCTATGTAGGGGAGGGTCCTTTGGATAAAATATAGCTTCTATAGTGTTTAAATCACTAACGCCCCTAAGTGGAGTAGCAAGAGAGTTTAGAAAGTGTTGTATCTGGTGGTATCTCCATTTATCTAGATACGTGGCAGGTTTAGGGGCGAGGATCGTAGATAGTGGTTTTAGTACATTGCCATTAAGAATATGATGGAGCAAAAGAGGTTCTCCCGGTCTCCATGTCTTAAAACCTGAATCTAGAAGACCCGGCAAAAAGTATGTATGATTGAGGAGAGGTAATAAGGGGGAGTCATAAGCCCAAGAGAGTTTTTTACGTAAGGCGTCCCATACATCTAAAGAGGATATGGTGAGAGCCGAGGTAGTACGAGCAAGGTTCCTGTAAGATTTGGGTATCCAGGGAGCCATTGAAAGATCCATGCCACTCAAGGAGTACTCAATTTGTACCCATAGCTTCGAGTTAAGAGCATATTTCCACTCAGCTAGCCTGGCCAATACAGTCGCTTGATAATATGCTTTGAAATTGGGAAGTGCCAGGCCACCTGAGCATTTGGAACGAAACAATGATGCCCTGGATATTCTAGGATGTTTGTCCTTCCAGATGAAGCGGGAAACCATGGATTGTAAAATAGTAAAGAACCCCACTGGAACACTCAATGGCAGCATTTGAAAAAGAAAGAGAATGCGAGGTAAAATGTTCATTTTAATTATATTTACTTTCCCTAACCAGGTGTGAGACAAGTTGGACCAATTTCGTAAGTCATTTCTGATCCTATTTAGCATGGGAATATAATTATATCGAAAAAGGGAATGGAGATTAGGAGTAAGATAAATGCCTAAGTATTTTATACATTTTTGTTCCCATTTAAATGGGAAGAGGGGTTTAAGCGAGAGAGCCTCAGATTTAGGGATGTTTATGTTTAAAATTTCCGATTTAGATAGGTTTATTTTGAAGTTTGAGATTGAATGAAACAAGGAGAGTTCAGACATCAAGTTGGGGATCGAAATACGTGGTTGTTGAATGAAAAATAGAACATCATCTGCATAAGCTGCATATTTGTGGGATTTGTTGCCTATTTGTATGCCTTTAATATTAGCATTGTTCCTAATTGTAGCTAAGAAGGGTTCTAAGGTAATAGCAAAAAGGAGAGGGGAGAGGGGGCATCCTTGCCTGGTTCCATTATGTAGAACAAAGGGGTCACTTAGCATCCCATTAATTCTAATTTGAGCTGAGGGGTCAGAGTATAGGGATGAGATACGGTGGAACATTTTAGGTCCCAGACCAAAGTGGCGTAAGGTCAATTTAAGGTACTCCCAGTCCACCCTATCAAAAGCCTTCTCTGCATCTGTGGAAAGGAGTAGGGTGGGCTGGGAGTAGCGACATATTGAATTAAGGAGATTGCCCGAAGGGAATTATCTTTTGCTTCTCTAGTGGGTATGAAACCTGATTGGTCGGCTGAGATCCATTTGGGTATAAGGGGAAGTAAGCGGTTTGCCATGACTTTGGCGAATAATTTAGTGTCAACGTTAATTAATGATATTGGTCTATAGCTGTTACAATGGGTAGGGTCCTTATCTGATTTGGGAATGACAGTGATATGAGATGAAAGTGATTCCGGGCGAAGACCTGAGGAGTGAGAGATAGAGTTTGCATATGCAGAGAGGCGAGGAAGTAGGATGTCACTGAATGTTTTATAATAAAGAATAGTGAACCCGTCTGGTCCAGGTGCTTTACCGGAGGGGGAAGACTTTAATGCTGCTTGAAACTCCTCCACCGAGAAGTCTGCTTCTAATTCTTTAAGAACGGATACGGGCAGTTTAGGAAGATTAGCTTCTGTCAAATAGGAAAGCATACGATTCCGTCTCTCCTTATGAGGAAGAGAGGACAAGTCATTTTTGACGTTATACAAGTCCGAGTAGTAGTCTCTGAAGGCTTTAGCGATATCTGGAGTTGCATGAGCTAGTGAACCGGATGGGAGTTTGATTTTGGGAATAAACGATTGCGATTGCTTAGTCTTTAATGATCTAGCTAACAGTTCTCTGTTGTTAGGCAAACGTCGTCTTTGTGGTCTAAAGGGAAGAGGTGCAACCCAGCTATTAGTACCATCTTTCTCTATACTCCTTTCCATAACTTTTAGGAAGAGCCTATCCTCAATAGACATTGCTACCTGGTTATCTTCCTTTGTTCTCTGGAACACTGTGCTTCCTAAGTCGTTTTGGTCTTTGTCATAGGTATTGCTGTCAAAGAGGGGACTTAGGAAGGGAAGAGGTACAGGGTTGTTGTGTGGTAGCTCCTTTATGAGGATGTGATTTTGACAGGGTTGGAAAAGAGTAGGACGACCATTCTTGAGGGTACTAGTGAGCAGGTTATTAACAGATGCTGGTTTGTGTGCACCTCCCAGGCAAACATCACCTATAATGACCTACCCGAGAGCCAGTTTTTGGGCATATGGGTCATTTTTAGGACTGTTTATCAGTTTTCTTACTTTGTGGACTTGCAAGATATCCCTTCCTAGGAGTAAGATTATCTGAGCCTGATCATCTAGTTCTGGTATGAGATGTGCTATTTGATTCAAGTGAGTCTGATGAGCTGCTGCATCTGGTGTGGGAATCTCTGATCTGTTGTCTGGCATCTGGTTGCACTCTATTATGGTCGGTAAGGGTAGGCATGTCTTACCATCCATAGATTCAATTTGTAGGCCGTCAGCTCTTCTCCCCGCCGTTTCCACTGTACCTGTACAAGTCCTAAGGGAATAAGGGCTGCAGGGGCCTTTCAGGTTTAGAATGTCAAAAAACATAGATCTAGCTGGTGACTTGTTACTCTGATCATCCAAGATGACGTAGAGCTTGACTGCTGTGTCTCTGTGTCCTTTTGGATAAACTCTCACAAGATTTTAGAGCAGGATCTGCCACCTGTACTTCCTGCAAACTTCAGTGCACTGTGAAGTGATTGCTATGGCGTCTGTACTAGAGTCTTTGGTCTCCCCACCTTGCTCCTTGTCCCTATGAACAGGTGGGAAAGTTCTTGGAGTAGGCCTTGGGTGTAGAGCTGTGTTGTGCTCTGTGCTGTCACATTCTGTACATTTGACACTGACCTTACAGTCCTTGGTGAAATGTGTGGACAAAGAGCAGCACTTGTAACAGATGTTGTTCCCTTTGAGGAAAGCTTTGCAATCCTGGATGGTCTTTGTCCTGAAGGCTCTGCATTTCAGAAGAGGATGTGGCATCTTATGTAGAGGGCAGAACTTAGTAGGGTCGCTGTCTTGATCCTCTGGCTGAGACTCTGCAAATCTGTGGGAAGAAATGTTAGTTTTGTGCACTGCTACTGGAGCTCTGAGTTTAGGGCCAGAAGAAGTGGTATAAGACACTGAAAAAATGAAGCTGGGGGTCATCTTTCATTCCTGCTTGTCTGTCTACAAAGTCCACAAACTCACTAAAGGGTGGAAAAGGCACATTGTGTTTTTGTTTGTAGTTACAGCCATGAGTAATCCATCTTTCGTGTAACTCATAAGGAAGTTTTTGTGCTAAGGAGTTAATACCTCTAGCAGAGTCAAGATAAGAAAGGCCAGGTAAGTATCCTTCTGCTTTAGAAACTTGTAACTCCATACACAGGTCACTGAATTCTCTGAGTCTTTGGTAAGCTCTGCTAGGTATTTTTGGGAAGTCTTCTATCCTTTTGAACAGTGTACTCTCTAAAGTCTCTGGTGAGCCATAACATCTATCCAGTCTGTTCCAGATGTTTGCAAGGCCTATCTCAGGTTGGTTTATATTAATGTCTCTGATTCTTTTGGCATGTTCAGCAGAATCATTGCCAAGCCACTTTACGAGGAGTTCTATCTGTTCCCTGCAGGATAGATCTAGACCTTGAATGACACTTTGGAAAGCGGATCGCCACGCCCTGAAGTGTTGAGGGCAATCACTAAATTTGACAAGTCCTTGGGTAACTCTCTTTTGGCCAGGAACTTGGCAAAGTCTACAGTAGCCTGATTGGCATTGGGGTAGGCTGCTGGTGTATTGTGGTGCGGTGTAAAGGCATACCTGGTAAAAGTCTCTTCTTTAGGCGCGCTGGGTTCAAACTTGCTTAAGTTTGGCAGTTCGTACTGGCTCGTTGCATACACCTTTGGAGTGAAGACTGGTGTTTGATGCTTGTATGAAGGCTGGGTACCTTGTGGAGTAGAAGGTTTGGTTGGAACTGGAAAGTCTGGAACTCTGTCAGATTTTTCTTGCTTGTAGAACTGGGGTCTCAGGTCGTCTTGTTGCTGCTTTATTTGATGTGATTCACTGACGTTATGTTTGATTTCTTGTTGTGGGATGCTGCTTGGGTCCCAGTGCTGGTAGACATAATCTGACATGCGTTGTGAAGAATCTTGTTGGTCCTCTTCTAGACCCAGTATGCTGCTTCCTAGTCTTGGCTCATCGCAGACGGCTGCTTCTAAAGCTTCTGCAGCGGCAGCGTCTCTTTCTACTGCTAGCTTCTCCATGTTAGCTTCTAAGAAAGCTTGCTGCAATTTCAGAGATGCTTCCTGCTGGGCTAGCTCTTCTTCCAGGCGTATTCTTTTCTTCTCTCTCTCTTGTTTCATGCGTACTCTTTCTTGCTCTCTTTCTTGTTCCATGCGTACTCTTTCTTGTTCCAAGCGTACTCTTTCCCCCTCTCTCTCTCTTGTTCCATGTGTACTCTTTCCTTCTCTCTCTTGCTCCAAGCGTACTCTTTCCTTCTCTCTCTCGTGCTCCCGTCTCACCTTTTCTGCATCAAGGCGGGCCTTTTCTTTTTTCATCTGTAACTCTTGGCCTGTGAATGCGGCCCTGGCTTTTGCTGCTTCAGCTTTTGAACGGGCGATAGCTGCTGCATTTGCGACAGATGACTTAGATGAGCTTGCTCATGAACGTGTTTTGTAAGAAGATGTCCCACTGTGAGACATGGCTGCGGGGAAGAAGCTGTCTTGCTGTATAGAGACCGTTCTAGTGTCGATGCTGCTTGACAGAGCGTGTCTTTGTGTAGCATGGCTGCTTGCTTTGCCTGCTGCAGGCCTGATTCTGTAAGGCTTCTGACTGTATGGATACTGTGTAGCCCCGGTCTGTACAGACATCCGAAGTCAGCTTAAAAATGTCACTGTTCTGTCTCAAGGAGCAGATAGCTAAACCTTATCCCAATAACTGTAGATACCATATTTCTTATCTGGTGGACAGAACACGAGGGAGTGACATCTTCGCGGTTCTGACCAATCACAACGCCGGAGTCGCGGATCCGGAAGTAACTCCAGTGGTAGATGGCCACGCTGTACTCGGAGGGCCGATCCAGGGCATCGTTCTAAGGTAAGTATTTCGTAATGAGCTGGTATGTGATGCATACTAGCTCAGTATGCCTTTGTCTTGCAGAGTTTGTTTTTTGTTTTATTTTTTTCCGAGTTTTACAACTTCTTTAATTCCGAGGTTTACAACCTCTTTAATGCATAGAATGCATTAAGGTAAAAAAAAAAACCTTCTGCCTTTAGAACCACTTTAACAGAAGCAATTTATGGTTTTCTTGAGGTAAACATTTCTTAAGTAAGGATAGTGGAGTGCCCATTTACTCACCATGTTCAGATGCAGGTTTAGACCCCTTTAACTCCTTTTCTTGGTATAGCGAAAGGTCTCACAGGTCTTTGCAGCATGTTTGCGAGCAGCACACCTCCAGCTGTAGAGTATAGCAAATGTCTCTGCCCCAGCTGCTGCAGCGAATAAAAAAAAAATACAGTCCCTGCCACCCACATGTAAATTCCAACTTGTCCAAGCTGCTGGCTTTACAACTCCTGCCTTTCTGTCTGGTGGATTCGGCTGCTCTCCTGACAGGTGTGGTCTGCACTGATTCATTATAAGTGCAGCTCCCCAAGGATGCCCACCCATGACCACCAGGGATGCCCACCCATGACCACCAGGTATGCCCATCAGTGCCCAGTAGGGATGGCATTGTGTCCATCAGTGATGCCTGCCAGTGCCCCCTGATCAGTGCTGCCTAACAGTGCCATCTATCAGTGCTGCCCATCAGTGCTGCCTATAAGTATCCACCAATGCTACCTATCAGTGCCACCTATCAGTGCCCAGTGCCACCTATAAGTGCCCATCAGTGCCACCTATCAGTGCCCATCAGTCCTGCATATCAGTGCCACCTATCAGTGCCTGTCAGTGCTGCTTATCAGTGCCACCTATCAGTGCCCATCAGTGCTGCATATAAGCGCCTCATCCTCAGTGCCACCTCATCAGTGAAGGAGAAAACGTACTTATTTACAATGTTTTGTAACAGAAACGGAGAAAAACTTTTCAAAATTCTTTTCAAATTTTTTTTTTTTTTTTATTTGTAGCTTAAAAAAATAAAAACCCCAGGGGTGATCCAGCACCACCAAAAGAAAGCTCTGTCTGTGGGGAAAAAAATGATAAAAATTTTGTTTGGGTACAGCGTCGCATGACCACGCAATTGTCATTCATAATGTGAAAAGCTGAAAATTGGTCTGAGCAGGAAGGTATATAAGTGCCCTGTATTTAAATGGTTAAACAGGTACCCAGGGTAAAATCTTCTGAAGCAGGTCAGAAGAGTCTGTAGCCATTTCAGGCAGTCATACACTGCCAGTGTTCGGCTGGCTGAAATTCAGCCGGAATTCCACCTGCCCGTAAACCACCTGATATGTGACATGTCTACTAGGTCAAACACAACTTTGGCAATGCTGCAGCAGCTGCATGTGCAGCAGAGGGCCATCAACGAGTACCTGTGTGAGTATGGTACAAAGACAGGCTCAGGACGGCTCAGCTTTTTTTTCCCCACACCAATGGCTGTTGATAAAGGATGCACGTACTGTACTGTCAACATTTTAGGATGCGACAAGGATAGTGAGCCGTGACAATGCATCAGTGACACAATCACTGTTGTGTTCCTGCTGGAGCAGACTCTGCGTGGCATTATGGACAGGGCAGTCGGGGCAGATCAGCGAAAGGAAGAGGAGGACTTCCTTTCCTCTTAAGGCCTGCTTTATGCAGACACCATTTTTGCAATGCCACAGAACACGCAAGAGGGAGGAGGAAAATTATGGCAGTTTTAGAGGCATTGAAGTGAGGAAGACATACGTCAAACCTTAAGAGATGGTTTTCCATTCCCAGAACCCTTGGGAGTAGTACGTGGCTGGGAGGAGGGAGTTCCACATACTGTAATCCTCAATGATCACGAGAACTCTGCTTCCCATGCCTCCCTAAACTTGCGGTGCATGGGCTCCTTTTTTCTTCTGCAAAAGGACGCAACATTTGTGGCATCAAGGAGAAGGATCATTATTGGTTGGCAACCCTCCTTGACCACCTTTACAAGGGGAAAGTCTTGGAACTCATACCGTCCCCACAGGGGAAGGGGAAGGATGAAATATCTTGAGGACACTTAAACCACTTGCTGACTGCCCAAAGCTGAAAAACAGCTGCAGGGCGGTCGGATAACTCACGCGCGCCTCCTGGGGCGTGCACCCAAAAATATGCGTGACTGCTGGGTCCGGGGAACCCGCCGCATCACAGATCACGGTATATGGTCGATGACAGTGGCCCTTTACCACGCGATCGCTCTGTCAAATGACGGAGCGATCTGTTGTAAACAAGCCGGCGCATGCCCGGTTCATCTCTCCCCTCTCCGCACCAGTCGGTACAGTGTAAGTGGAGAGGTGGAGAGATTGGGTGCACCAGCTCTGTGGGCTGGATCTGTAGTGCCCACAGTGCTGCTTCCAGCCTCATCCATCCATCCATACTCAGCCATCCCATCCATACTCACAGCCATCCATACTCAGCCATGCCATACATGCTCAGCCATCCCATCCATACTCAGCCATCCCCATCCATGGCTCATTCATCCCCATCCATGGCTCATTTATGCCTCATTCATGCTCATCCATGCCACATCAGTTCTCATCTGTGCCACATCCATGCCACTACAGTACCCATCAGTGCCACTACAGTGCCTTACAAAATATAATATATAATATGTATAATATGTATAATAGGTAGTCAAATTAGATTTGAAATGTATGCCCCTAGAACACCTGATGGTGCTCCCTGCATGTTGGGCCTCTGGCTGTGGAAAAGTCTCACACATATGATATTGTTATACTGGGAGGAGTAGCAGAATATATTTTGGGGTGTAATTTTGGCTATGTACATGCTATGTATTAGAAATATTGTATAAATGGACAACTTTGTGTAAAAAAAAAAATTTCTTTCCACATTTTCCAAAAACTTGCAGAATAAAATGACATTTTCAAAAGACTCATTATGTCTCATAGAATATACGTTGGGATGTTTGCTTTCCAAAATGGGGTAATTTTTTGGGGTGTTTCCATTGTCCTGGTGCTCCAGGGCCCTCAAAAAAGCAAGAGGTAGTCAAGAAATTAATTTATGTGTAATTTATGTCCCTAGAACACCTGACGGTGCTCCCTGCATGTTGGACCTCTCTATGTGGCCACACTGTATAAAAGTCTCACACATGTGATATCACCATACTCAGGAGTGGTAGAATGTGTTTTGGGGTGTAATTTGTGGTATGCATATACTATGTGTGTGAAATAACCTGTTAATATGACAAGTTTGTAAAAAAAAAAAAAAAAAATGAAAAAAGAAAAATCTTCATTTTTTAAAGAATTGTGGGAAAAAAATTACAACTTAAAAAAACTCGCTCTTACTAAATACTTTGAAATCTCTACTTTACAAAAAGGGGTCATTTGTGGGATATTTGTACTTTCCTGGCTTGTTAGGGTCTCAATAAATGAGATAGGCTGTCATTGCATCAGGTGTGATCAATTTTCAATGATTGGCACTAAAGATTGTAGTCTCTATAACTTTCACAAAGACCAAGTAATATATACGGATTTAGGTTATTTTTGTCAAAGATGTGCACACTGAAATATTTTGTTTCGGAATTTTGTTTTCGTCGGAAAAATACATTTATTTAGTTACTCCCGAAATTAGTTTTTATTTATTTTGTTTTGTTAAAAAATGCATTCATCTGAAAATCCAAAATAATTAAGGTCGAATCTGTCATTGAAGGCTTATGGTGTCTGTCGAATGTTCTAAGAAGATTCGACGGAGCAGCTAAACTGTACTGTACAACGCCGAAATCGTACACTTCCGGTCGAATGTTCCGCCTACAAGCTAAAGTAGAATTCTAATGTTGTATGACACTAGTAATAATTATATTTATTAATTATTATTACTATTCAACCAACATTAGAATTCTTCTATAGCCTATGGGCGGAGCATTTGACCATAAATGTCCACTCGCGGCGACTGCTTCGTCGAATCTTCATGTTGAATCTTTTCTCTCTCCTCTGGTGTTAAGGCACCACCAACACCCAAAGCCCAATCTTTCTGCACCTGTTACTTAAATCCAAGGTCTGCAAAACAGACACCAGAATTTATCAAAAAAATCTCTAATCTTGTTCCGAGTGCACTAAATTGTGGCCTCACCATACCGACTGGCTCCCTAAGCTATTGTTTACAAAACAAAGGAAGCTTGCAGGGAAAATGTCTTTTTTTTTTTCTTGATAAATCTAATTTTTGCTGCAGCAGGTTTTCTAGACTAAGACTCAGACTAAAGGGATCCCCCAGGCACTATATTTAAAGGAATTTTTTTATTTTTATTGTTTCACTTTACCTACTAAAGGACCAGGCCATTTTTGTAATACGCATGTGCGACGCTGTACCCAAACAAAATTGACATCCTTTTTTCCCACAAAGGTAAAATGAGTGCCCTGCTAGGTGTTTCTAAATGTAGGGGGTGTGAGATGAGGAGCCAGATCGCGGCTCCTAGCTAGTAGGAACAGATGATCTGTCTCTCCTCTTCTGACAGAATGGGGATTTGTGTGTTTACACACACGCATCCCCGTTCTGACTCTCGTGCCTGCGATCACACGCATCGTATCCCCCACCGTGCAGCGGGCGCGCACACGCGCCTGCTAGAGGTGTTTAGAGGGCTGGCGTACAGCTACGGCGATTCGTGGGAACGTGCCGACCTGCCGCAGTATAATGCCGGTGGCTGGTCAGCATGTGGTTAAGCATCGTTAAATCATCGCTCATTTAAAAATTATCTTTTTGAAAAAAATGTTTGGCATTGGTAGATGTCCCCCAGTGCAGTACTCAGATATAAACCTTCAAAATTGGCACTTTAGATTTTTCCAGTTCGGGTCCTATAGACTTTAATGGGGTTCGTTTTTCGGCTCTGAACTTTTGCGATGTTTGAAAGTTCTGCTGCGAACCAAACCAGCGGGGGGTGGGGGGGGGGTTCGGCCCATATCTAATCGCAAGTAGCTATGTTCTGTACTGTTTTTGTGAAATAGTGATTTCTTAGCTTGACTCTTTGTTGTTATAGAGTTTAATAGAGACTATACTATACAGCCACGTGTTACACAGAGACATAACGATATAGACATAATCTACATTGTACAACATACTATTCTGCAATGTGTGCATGCTCCTGGCCATTTTAAATCTGTTTTGAATTATTGATTCTAACTTTGCACCTTACTTATCCCTTACATGAGAACAATATCCTGGAGAGAGAGATGATTAGTAGGCTAGGCTAGAAATCAAACAACAACAGAATACTGCTGCATAACACAACAGTACAGAGGCATATTGATTAGCACTGTACAAGTACAGAGGGTGTCCTTGATATGAAACGCCAACACTAAAGTGCGTATGTTCTTCTCATGCCTTTGTCATATAAAGCATGCATGTGTATAAAAATCATCTATAAATGGGCTTTGTACACTTTTCTTTTCTTCTTATGTCACTGGAAATGTTACCCAGTGAATTTCTTGATCAAATGTTCCTATTTTCTTGGTTTTCTTTCCTTTACTATTCAAAATACAATTACCAGTTACATGCTGTACACTTCTCACACCATAAAGCTGGTCACACATAACAATGTGTTTGTACAGTGGACTACATTTAGTTTGAATCATACAAAAAAATCTATTATATTGCACAATAAGTTTGTAACCTTGTATTATAGATTAACTTCTATAGTCCGGAAGATACTGGAGAGTTTAATAAAAGACTACTTAAATGAGTTCTTGCTGGAAAATAATATTTTAAGCAACAGACAACATGCATTCATGAAAGACAGAAGTCAAACGAACCTGATTTCTTTTTATGAGGAGGTAAGTAAAACCTTGGACAGAGGGGTGCTGTGTATATATAATACTTGAATTTTGCAAAAGCGTTTGACGTAGTTCCCCAGACATGGCTCAGTCTACAGGCTTGGAAAGATCAGTTTGCAAATGGATAGAAAATTGGCTAAAAGACTGAACTCAGAGAGTAGTGGTTAATGATTCTTACTCTGAATGGTCTAAGGTTATCAGTGGTGTACCCAAAGGTTCAGTGCTGGGACCCTTACTTTTTAATGTCTTTATAAATCTATAATTTTTAATATCTTTATAAATGATATAGGGTCTGGGATTAAAAGTACTATTTCAGTCTTTGCAGTTGACACCAAACTATGCAGTGGAATAACGTCCTTTCAGGGTGTCTCCAATTTACAAGTCGACCTTGATGCATTGTGTCATAGGGCAATGTGGCAAATGAGGTTTAATGTTGATAAATGTAAAGTTATGCACTTGGGGGCTAAGAATATGCATGAATCATACATACTAGGGGAAGTACAACTGAGGGAATCCATAGTGGAGAAAGATCTGGGGGTTTTAGTAGATCATAAGCTTAATAATAGCATGCAATGCCAAGCTGCGGTTTCCAAAGCGAGCAAATTCCTTTCTTGTATTAAGAGAGGTATGGACTCCAGAGAGTGAGATATCATTTCCCCCCTGTCCAAATCATTAGTAAGACCTCATCTGGAATATGAAGTTTTGGAAAAATTCAGTTTTGGACACCAGTTCTCAAAAAGGATATCGGGCAACTGGGGAAAGTGCAGAGAAGGGAAACCAAACTGATAAGAGGCATGGAGGAGCTCAGCTATGAGGAAAGATTAGAGGAACTGAATTTATTCACTCTTGAGAAGAGGAGATTAAGGGGGGGATATGATCAACATGTACAAGCACATAAGTGGTCCATATAGTGATCTTGGTGTTGAGTTATTCACTTTAAGGTCATCACAGAGGACAAGGGGCACTCTTTACATCTAGAGGAAAAGAGATTTTATCTCCAAATACGGAAAGGTTTCTTCACAGTAAGAGCTGTGAAAATGTGGAATAGGATCCCTCCAGAGATGGTTCTGGCCAGCTCAGTAGATTGTTTTAAAAAAGGTCTGGATTCTTTCCCATAATATAACTGGATACTAACATTTATAGGTAAAGTTGATCCAGGGAATATCCAATTGCCTCTCGGGGGCTCAGGAAGGAATTTTTTCCCCTGCTGTAGCAAATTGGATCATGCTTTGCTGGGGTTTTTCGCCTTCCTCTGGATCATCTATGGGTATAGGATTTTTTTTTTTGAACTAGATGGACTTGTATCTTTTTTCAACCTAACTATGTAACTATGTAATGTTGGGAAGCATAGACTTGCTTACTTCAACATATTTAAGCTCCCGTATTTATGAAAGAGGAACCCCCCCCCCAAAAAAAATAATTAAAAATCAGCAGCTACAAATACTGTAGCTGCTGACTTTTACTATTAGGGTACTTACCTGTCCAGGCATCCAGCGATGTCCTCACCCAAGCCAATTCTTGAATCGGCTCTCGGGTGCTACTGCTGCCATCTTAGCTAAGGGAAACGGGCAGTGAAGCCTTGCAGCTTCACAGCCGGTTTCCTACTGTGCATATGCGAATCATGCTGCACTTTCTCAATGGGCCAGCTGTGGGGGGGGGGGGCGAACGTCTGGCTCACTTAACCATGGAGAACTGAGCCGGAAGTGGGAGCGGGTACCTGTCAAAACCAGGTTCCCGCTCCCCCCCAAAAGGTGCCAAATGTGGCAGCGGAAGGGGGAGGGCAGACAAGCAGAGCTTCCCCTTTAGGGTGGAGCTCTGCTTTAACCACATGCTGACCGGCTACAGCGCGGTCGGCTTATTCTGGGTGGGCATCCATGGATGTCCTCACAGAATCGCACACCTCCTGGGATGCGCACCCGGGAACATCCGTGACTGCCGGGTCCGGGGGACCCGGTGCATCACGGATCACGGTAAACGGCCGCTGATAGCGGCCGTTTACCGTGTAATCGCTCCGTCAAATGATGGAGCATCACTTGTAAACAAACCATGACATGACGCCGGTTCCTCCCTCCCCTCTCTGTACCGATCGGTACAGTGTGAGAGGAGAGAGGGAGAGATCGTTTGCAGCGCTGTGGGCACTACAGATCCAGCCCACAGCACTGCTCAGTGCCCATACTCTGCCATACTCTGCCATACTCTGCCATACTCTGCCATACTATGCAATAGTCTGCAGTACTCTGCCAATACTCTGCAATAATCTGCCAATACTCTGCAATACTATGCAATACTCTGCCAATGCTATGTAATACTCTGCCAATGCTATGCAATACTATGCAATACTTTGCCAATACTCATCAATACTCGCCAATACTCTGCAATAAATTTTAACAAAAACAAAGAATTTTTTTTTTACCGAATTTTAGGTCTTTTTTTATTTATAGCGCAAAAACTAAAAAACCCAGCGGTGATTAAATACCACCAAAAGAAAGCTCTTTTGTGTGAAAAAAAGGACAAACATTTCAAATGGGTACATTGTTGTATGACTATGAGTATGTATGAGTAATTGTCATTCAAAGTGTGAGAGCACCCAAAGCTGAAAATTGGTCTGGTTAGGAAGGGGGTTTAAGTGCCCAGTGATCAAGTGGTTAAGTTAAAGCTTCACTCTAATTATCTTTTAATTTCAGCTTGCAGTTGGCACTCCCTGCAATGCCAACATTAAAATTCCTTTAAGAATAAAAACAACACATACCTTTGGCACTCGTCTTCGCTCCCCAGTGGTTCCAGTGTGTTGTAGGGCCCCTGGTATCCTCATATACAAAGCAAGGTCCTGATTGGTAACATGATGCTGGAGAGTGAGCAATGCATCCTGCTCTGCAGGTCCCATCAGTGATATGGATACTTAGTTGGGATTGTCCCATATTCTTTCAATTTTCTTATTATCCAATTTGTTCTGGGGATGTTCAAAGTTACCCTGACTGTTTCTTTTCCAGAACTTAATCTCAGACAATTTTCTATGGCTCCTTGGTCATTAAGATGTTGTTTATTTAAATACATAATGCCCTCTAACAAATTGAGGCCTTCCAGAGAAAGGGATATTTATTACGATACCATATGACACCTTCTTTGCACACAAGTTGCCCACTACTTATTAGGTGATGTCTAAGGCTAGCTATTCAAGCATAGATGACTCTTGTTCAGCCTGCGAGCTAAACTACTGAAATCTAATATATTCCATGTATGGCCAGCTTTAGGGCAATCCGAGGGCAATAAGTGTCAATTGGTGTCAAATGGTTTTAAATGTATTATAATTAGTGGTTACACAAAAAATAGGAGGGGGTTGTTATGCAACAGTTTAAAACATTTTTTTCCAGTTCAAAAAATATAGACTTGTTGTGTACATCATTGACATAAAATATAATCCAAATGAAATCCATATACATTTCAGGCTGTAGCACTACAGCATGCCAAAAAATGCCAAACTGGGTGACTATTTATGCAAAGTAATGAAATCTTTCCAAACAAATTATGTTTACCGGAAGTAATGTTCATGTGTGGTGGGTAAACTGAATTTACTGAATGTTAAACCATATTTAGGGTGTAACGTGTTACATGTTACTTTGGAGCAGTCCCCTGCACTCCTATCCCCTGCATGACAGCAGGTGGGGTGTTTTTCTCCCTGCACCCGCTGTCACATTTTAACCACTTCAGCCCCGGAAAAGATTTTACCCCCTTCCTGACCAGAGCACTTTTTACAATTTGGCACTGTGTCGCTTTAACTGACAATTGCGCGGTCATGCAATGCTCTACCCAAACGAAATTTGCGTCCTTTTTTTCCCCACAAATAGAGCTCTCTTTTGGTGGTATTTGATCACCTTTGCGGTTTTTATTTTTTTTAAAAAGAGCGACAATTTTGAAAAAAAAACAATATTTTTTACTTTTTGCTATAATAAATATCCGCATTTTTTTTTTAAACAAATTTCTTCATCAGTTTAGGCCAATATATATTCTACATATTTTTGGTAAAAAAAATCGCAATAAGCATATTTTGATTGGTTGTGCAAAAGTTATAGCGTCTACAAACTATGGGAAAGATTTATGGCAATTTTTTTTTACTAGTAATGGTGGTGATCTGCGATTTTTAGTGGTATTGTGATGGACAGATCGGACACTTTTGACACGTTTTTGGGACAATTGACATTTACACAGCGATCAGTGCTATAAATATGCACTGATTACTGTGTAAATGTCACTGGTAGGGAAGGGGTTAACACTAGGGGGCGATCAAGGGGTTAAGAAGCAGCTCTACTTTTTTTAATCCCCTGTGCATTTTTGTTTGTTTAAAATGAACTCAACTCACTTAAAGCGTTTGTTACCCCAACACTTCTTATTCCTGATATGTGCCTGCTGTATCATGTACTTGTATGAGAAAGTCTCCTGTTCTCTTTGTATTGCTTCCTTTATGTGAAGTCCCTGGTGTTCCTGTCAGTCCCTCTGCTTTCCTATTAAAAACTGACCACACTAAGCAGGAGAGCACATCATGCTCAGTTCTCTAGCTGTGCTGGGAACTTAGTGTACTCTCCTACAATGAGTAGACTTGTCCTGTGAACCCATTCACTGGCAAGCTTCTGGTGTGATGCTGCTTCTCCTCCACCCCGCTTCTATGCAGCTGAGAACAGAGGGAATAAAAAGGGGGAAAAAAGGTATTTATAATGTTTTTTTATATTTATACAAAAATGTTTTGCCTTTTATGTCTATTTTAAACTGAATGGGTTGTTTTACAAGGTGATCATTTACAATCACTTTAACCTGTTAAGGACCGGACCGCCCCACGCAGATATACTGCGGCAGGGCGGCCCTCCTGCGTGAAATCACATACCTGTACATGATTTTGTGCTCTGGGTCTGGGACACACACGTGCCAATCAGCGGGTCCGGCGGATGCGATGTCTGCTGGAACACGCTGATCTCAGGAGAGGCAGAACGGTGGTCTGCCTATGTAAACAAGGCAGACCGCCATTCTGTGAGAGGGGAAGATGGACTTCTTGCTAAGCAGGAGCACAGATCTCTGTCCCCCCCCCCCGTCAAAGCATCCCCCACACAGTTAGAAGGCACTCCCTTGGAAAAAAATGCACTGTCACTGTACTAATGACACTGGCAGGGAAGGGGTTAACATCAGGGCAATCAAAGGGTTAAATGTGATCCTAGGGCAGTGATGGCGAATTTTGGCACCCCAGATGTTGTGGAACAACAGTTTCTATGATGCTCATTCACTCTGCAGTGTAGTTGAGCATCATGGGAAATGTAGTTCCAAAACATCTGGGGTGCCAAGGTTCGCCATCACTGTCCTAAGAGCACATTTAACCCTTTGATTACCCCTGATTTTAAACCCTTCCCTGCCAGTGTCATTAGTACAGTGACAGTGCTTTTTTTTTTTTTTTTTTTTTTTTTTTTTTTTAGCACTGATCACTGTATTAGTGTCAGTGGTCCCCAAAAAGTTTCACATTGTGTTATATTTGTCCGCTGCAATATCGCAGTCTCATCACAGTCGATGCCTTCTGAGAGGAAATGCGCTGGATTGGAGCTAGCAAAGTGACGTCAACTAGCGCAGGCCGTACTGCAGATGTCCGTGCAAGGTTTATCCTATATCACTCAAATTCATTGTCCTTGATGTAAGTGCAATTTTTATTTAATAAACCAGCTGTATACGCATTAATTAATGTACTATGAGCGTCTTCCATTATCTTTTATAACCACATGATGGGATTAACGAGATTAAGGAGCACCATAAACCTGGATACATTCCCTAGAGCTGGCTAACCACTTGTCTTCAGAGGCGCTTCCATTCACATGCATGGGATCATGTGATTCTGCAAGTGGCCAATTTTCACATATAGAGCACAGCGGTGACACACTTTCCATTGTAGATTATTTCAGCTGCACCACAAACAGTTTGTTGTATTTGCACGTGGGAAAAGTTGGAGTATTATCTTTTCACTGAACACATTGAATTGTGGAGCACTGGACTATTTATGAGTTTTTCGCACCATTTATTATTTGTCATTTTTTGTGAACAGGTCGTGGCTATTTACCCAAAAAATTATTACACCATTCTAGGCAACAAGAGTTTCACTTATCCAGTGACACTTTACCATTTGAACATTCACTATTTTGCTTGTTGCACATTATTTGTTGCATCTATTACCTAATTATTTTTAGGATAATACCCCAGTCAAAAACAGCGCATCTTATTTATTTGTTTTTCTCCTCACTATTTAAGGAGTGTTTGAATGCAGCAGTTTTTTTATTCCACCTATTTGCAGCTGAGAGAACCTTTTTGTATTGTTTAAATATTGCAGTCTCTCTAAAAATCGCTGATCACCGCCATTACTAGTAAAAAATATTAAAAAAATAAGTAAATATATGCGCTATAACTTTTGCGCAAACCAATCATTATATACTTATTGGGATTTTTTTTACCAAAAATATGTAGCGGAATACATGTTGGCCTACATTGATAAAGAAATTAGATTTTTTTAAATTTTTTTTATTGGGTATGTTTTATAGCATAAAGTAAAAAATATTGTTTTTTTTTTTGTTTTTTTTTCAAAATAGTCTGTCTTTTTTTGTTTCAAGCGCAAAAAATAAAAACCGCAGAGGTGATCAAATACCACCAAAAGAAAGCTCTATTTGTGGGGGAAAAAAGGGACATCAATTTTTTGTGGGTGCGGCATCGCACGTTCGCACAATTGTCAGTTAAAGTAACGCAGTACCATATTGCAAAAAATGGCCTGGTCATGAAGGGGGATAAATCTTCCAGAGCTCAAGTGGTTAAGGTGGAACTATGGAAAATATCAAATATGACATTTATGATGTCTGTCAATAACATTATTATGTTTATGATGTCTGTTGATAGCATTAAAGTGATAACAAACCCCTTACATGTGTCAGCTGCAGTGACTAGCCTCAGGTTACACACAGTGATGAAGCAAGCCTCCCACATAAGTTGTACCTGTTTATCTAAAGCCTTCTCTCCTCCACAACCTTCCAAAGCACACAGATCAGATGGTATTTCACAGCTTCCAGAAGGCAGGGGGTGGGGATCTGATTTAAGAAAGTGTGTAAAAGAAAATTAGATATGTAATGCCTATAGTAAGTAGTCTCTTCGTTCTGAAGACACTGGTTTTAGTTGACTAATTAGGGTTTACACACACCTTTTTTTGAGATCCCTACTTTGGAGTACTTAGACCAGAACTTCTCAATTAGGGTGCCATTAGAATGAGACTCAGTTTGCCCTGAATCATCGCCCAGAGTTGCCATGATGTGGGCGGGCTAGGACACATGACACCATTTGTTGCTAGGGTAATGGCGGCTGGTTTGCCCATACCATGGCAATGCATGGGCTCTGATCTAGGGCAGGAGGCATTGAGAGCTGCTTCTAGCATTCAGGAGAGAACAGCAGTGTGGCTTCTCCAGAACTGCTCCACCTCCTGCCCTCTGACACCGCAGGAGCAAAAAGGTAGGTTCTGGTGTGGGAGGAGGACTGTGTGATGAGACAAGGTGATAGGGATATCTGATGTGATCCGACATATAGGAAAAACCCCGACATGATGAGAGGACCTCTGATGTGATGGGGAGCTTTTGATGTGAAGTTAATTTTGTCGAGGCAGTTGTGTTCATTGTCCCAGGCTCAGGGTTCCAATTGAAAGGTAACATTTATGGTTTTTTTTTTAAATTTTAGATTGAGGTATCTTTGGAATTTGCATACTTTTAAAAAGGGTGTTGTGACTGAAAAAAAGGCTGAGAAATGCTGTCTTAGACATCTAAATTTAGGATTTAGATCTTTTTATATGGACTGGGAAATGTCTCAGCTTGTGTTATATAGGAAATTTGTAGTTTATTTGTGCAGCTTCTCCGTTGCCAAAGGGCACTGCAATTAACAGTCAAACAATACATTTTATTACTCTAGAAACAAAGACACCCAATTTTAAATCTCCTGGTCTGTATTTACTCTTACACTCGCTTGTTCTTTTTTATTCTTACCAGCTTCCCCACACACCATAAACTTTCTTGCACAGCACAATTTACTTTTCTAAGCATCCTATCAATTATTTTATAAGGACAGCTGTAAATGCGTAGAAGATACACTGAAATAATAGATTAACAGGATAACACAAAATGTTAAACTGCACCCAAAGAAACCAATTTTATGTTGCTTATGAAGCAAACTGTTTTGGTAGTGCAGTAATGTGTCATTAACCACTTGCCTACCAGGCACGAACACCCCCTTCCTGCCCAGGCCATTTTTCAGCTTTCAGCGCTGTCGCACTTTGAATGACAATTGCGCGGTCATACTACGCTGTACCCAAACAGGTTTTTTTTTTTATCATTTTCTTCACACAAATAGAGCTTTCTTTTGCTGGTATGTAATCACTGCTGGGTTTTTTATTTTTTACAAAAAAAAGACCACAAATTTTGGAAAAAAAATAGTTTTTTTACTTTTTTCTGTCAGTAAATTTTGTAACTAAGTAATTTTTCGCCTTCACTGATGTGCGCTGATAAGGCGGCACTGATGGGCACTGATAGGCTGAACTGGTGGGCATTGATGAGGTGGCACTTATGAGCACTGATGAGGCAGCACTTATGGGCACTGATGAGGAGGCACTAATATGCCACACTTATGGGCACTGATAGGTGGCACTGATATGTGGCATTGATGAGCACTGATAGGCGGCACTGATGGGCATTGTTAGGTGGCACTGGGCACTAATAGGCGGCACTGATAGGCGGCAGTGGCGGGCACTGAGAGGTGACACTGGTGGGCATGGATAGGCGGCATGGATAGGCGGTACAGATGGGCACTGATGGGCATTGATGGGTGGCACTGATGGGTGACACTGATGGGCAGCACTAATTGCCAGCACTGACTAGCATGGCTAATGGGCACTGATTTGTGGCACTTGTGGGCAGTGTGGGCACTGATTGCTGCCACTGGTGGGCTCTGATCGCTGGCATTGGTGGGCACTGTATGCTGGCATTGGTGGGCATGGTTTTTTCTTTATGTGTGGCACTTTATTTATATCTTGTAATCAGGGCACTGATGATCAATGCCCTGATTACTTCCCTAGCTATCCCCCTGTGAGGAAATGCCGCTGATCGGCTCTCCTCTCCTCGCAATCTGTCAGTGTGAGGCGAGGAGAGCCGATTACCGGCATCTCCGTGTTTACATGTGACCGGCTGTGATTGGACACAGCCGATCACATGATTAAAGAGCCGCGGACGCGGCTCTTTACACAGATCGGTGTCGCACCATGTCCTAGCAACACGGTGCGGCCACAATTGCTGCGGTGCACGCCCCCGTGGGCACGCAAGAGCGGCCGTTCTCTGCCCCTGTCATATGATGGTGGCCCAGAACAAAAGCTGCACCGTCCCGCCATCATATGACGGTGGGCGGGCGGCAACTGGTTAAAGAAGTACAGCCAAAGCCCTTTTGGCTGTACTTCTTCTGTGGATCACAGGAGTTCAAGTCGTTCTGCACTCCTGTGACCCGTTTTCAGCAGACAGCAGGCAGAAGTCCACTCTCCGCTGATGTCACAGAGCCTGTCCAAGCTGGGGCAAGATCGTGACAATATGGTCGGGATCCCCCCACAACCCTGAACCGGCACCTGACTCAGCCTCTACACGAGCTGCTGAGAGCCTGTGCCAGCCGCTCCCACCCCCTCCACAGCCCAGCGCTCCAGTTGAGCGCGAGGGGGCAGACCGGAGAGCCGCTGACTGATAATCACCGGCTCTTTGCTCAGGAAGCTCTGAGAACCGAGTGTTAACCCCTTCCCTGCCAGTGACATTTACACAGTAATCAGTGCATTTTTACAGCACTGATCGCTGTATAATTGTCACTGGTCCCAAAAATGTGTCAAAAGTGTCCGATCTGTCTGCCATAATGTCGCAGTCCCCATAAAAGACACAGAACACCGAGATTACTAGTAAAAAAAAAAAATACCATAAATCTTTCCCCTATTTTGCGCAAACCAATCAATATATGCTTATTGCAATTTTTATTACCAAAAATATGTAGAGGAATACATATCGGCCTAAACTGAGGAAGAAATTGCTTTTTTTTTAAAAAATGGGGATATCTATTATAGCAAAAAAGTACAAAATATGGTGTTTTTTTCAAAATTGTTGCTCTTTTTTGTTTATAGTGCAAAAAATAAAAAACGCAGAGATGATCAAATACCACCAAAAGAAAGCTCTATTTGTGGGAAAAAAAGGACGTCAGTTTTGTTTGGGTACAGCGTCACACGACCGCGCAATTGTCAGTTAAAGCGACACAGTGCCATATCACAAAAAATGGCCTGGTCATTAAGGAGGCAAATCTTCCGGGGCTGAAGTGGTTAAAGGAGAACTAAACCCAAGAACAAAAATGCAATGTATTGTAGCTTACAGTAGTGGCTACATTATGAGAGCCGGGACTCTATTTCCTCATTGGCTAAGACAGCAATGGTAGCCATTGGCTCTCACTGCTGTCAGTCACAGACAGTGAGCCAGTGAGGAGAGAGCAGTGCGTGGGACTGAGCCAGGGCTCTATGTGTGAACATAGCAAGTGGCTAGCTATTGGGGGCAATGGTCAAGGGCGAGGAGCCAGGAACGTCAGTGGGGGACCCGAGAAGAAGAGCGCTGCTCTGTGCAAAACCATTGCACAGAGCAGGTAAGTATAACATGTTTGTGTTTTTTAAAACACAAACCTTTAATACCACTTTTAACAATTCTACCTTGTGTGTGCCTTTTACCCAAAAGAAGTGGCCTGTAGTTATATGGAACACATTGAGGGTATATTAACTGACTATACCAGTAAAATAATGAAACCAATCTGAAATGTTTCTCTCTGATTTACTAAACCTCCATGGGTGCCTCCACACCTGCCTGATTTTTGGGACTTTTACTTTCTCCTTTAAATGCTCCCTTGAAATAGTAAACAGCTTTTAAAGAGATTGTTACCCCAACACTTCATATTTCTGACATGTGCCTGCTGTACCATGTACTTGTATGAGAACTTATCCTGGTCTCTTTGTGTTGCTTCCTTTATGTGAAATCCCTGGTGTTCCTGCTAGTCCCTTTGCTTTCCTATTAAAAACTGACCACACTAAGCAGGAGAGCACACCATGGTCAGTTCTCTAACTGTGCTAGTGTAGCACTCTCCCCAAAGTCAGGGAGGGCTGACATTCCTCCTCAGGGTGCAGGTTACTAGGCATTGTGGGTGTAGTGCAAGGTGGAAAGATGGGCGTCAGTCACTTTTAAAAATGAACAAAGAGAGTTTTATTTCTCTTAGCAGGAACAGGGGGAGAGAGGGATAGGGCACAGGACACCCTTAGGCAAATGCAATAGCAACTTGGCAGACTCCTTGGACAACAATAGAACTAGGCAGACAGCAATACAGATAAAGGCCCTTTAAGCTGAATGCAACAATCTGTATATAGCACCCTGGAGTTTAGGCAGGAAGCTCCTCACACATTTACTTGCCAGGAGTAGTTATTCTGGTCAATTGTTTGAGATCTATTGATTTCTTCTTAAGTTTGGCCTTGTTGCACTTTTCTCTTCTACTACTAGGTGGCCGGGTACTTGGTGGTACTAGCGATGAGAAGGGCAACTCAAGGTCAGGTTATGGGTATATGGGGTATCTCAGCCTATGGGCAGGGGTTTTCTTGAATCCCTTGGCCTGCTGGGAGCACACATATTTGGGTGGCGTCAGGTGATCTATGTTCTGTGCCACCTGGGAAGCTGTCTGGGTGGACGTGTGTTGTGTTGCCCCAGGCTGCTGGGCTGGAGATTGGGCCTATCCCGAGGGCAACTGGCTGCTAGGCTGTCTGAGGGCCTATCCAGAAGCAAGAGAGAGAAGCTCAGGGTTGGTATTGCGGCTTGCAGTCCAACCAGAAGTGACAGTTCTGCCGGCTGGAGAAACTGTTGTGGTCGGAGGTAGAGGGGATGCTGTCGCCACAAAGAGACCTTGCACCTTATTACCAGGGACCACAGTGAGTAACTGAAGCAAGTATCGGAATAGTATTTTCACCAAAAGGGCACGGTGGAGAATCGGGAAACTTCAGACGGTGATCAAGTCAGGGACCCAGCCAGCGGAGGTGACGCTTGCAGAACAGCCTTGTGTGTCAAGCCAGGGACCAAGCAGGCCAGCAGGGGTGAAGCTTGAGAAGTATCGGGAGTGCCAAGCTAGGGACCCAGCAGAGAGGCGGGGGTGATACTTGAGGAAGATACGGCCGTGAAGATTGGAGGAGCTCAAGGGATTCAATGGCAGTGAATCAGCGGGTCTAGTGAGAGACCGGGAGTTCAGTGGGCTGAAGAACTACAGGGAGAAGTTGTAGTGAAACTGAAAGAACTGTTACATTTGTGTTAGGAACTGTTAAAGACTGTTGCCAAAGGGGACAACATTCCTGCACGTGCAGATGTGGGGGGCCTTTCCCTGCATGGCTGTCCTCCTATTGAAGTCTCTGAGTCTGCTAATTGAACTTGCAACTATTCAAGGGTGTCCTGACCATAACCCTCTTTCCCTCATAAAAGTTTGTAAGAGATATAAACATCTCTTTTGCATTCAAGAAGTGTCTGGTGCCCAATAACTTTCACCTTGCACCCACTATGCCTCACAACCCACCACATACAGAAGGATGTCAGCTATCTCTGGCCCTGGAGGTTCTCATTAGACTGAAGGAGGCCAGAGACCTTGCTACATGTATTTCATAGCAACTGCTGTCCCCTATAGCAACAACTTTACTTACAGCATCCCACGGTAGATCATCAAGCTTAGCTCACAGCTACCTGATGGACTCTTCAAGCTTAACTCACAGCTACCTGCTGTTATCTTCAAGTTTCACCCACAGCTACCCGCTGGGTTCCTCGGACTCGCAGCTACTCACTGGATCCCTCAAGCTTTACTCACATTTACCCGCTGTATTTCTTTTCAAGCTTTACTTACAGCTACCCGCTGTACTCCTTCAAGCTTTACTCACAGCTACCCGCTGTACTTCTCTTCAAGTTTTACTTAAAGCTACCTGCTGTACTCCTTCAAGCTTTAATCACAGCTACCCACTTTACTTGTCTTCATGCTTTACTTACCGCTACCCGCTGTACTTCATGGATGAGTTCCTGAAGCTTTCCCAGCTACTTCAAGTCCCCGGCTGATAAAGAGTCTCTTCTGGTACTCCTTCAAAACTCCATCCCTTTACACCTGCCTCCGGCAACAAGAATGGTTGGCCCTCTGGCAACTTCTTTTCCCTTGCCTCCCTGCAGCGATCAAGCTCCCCTCAGGCCGAGCCCCTTTACACGTGGTTAGGCCTCAGGCTTCAGGTCTACACCTCGGCTGCTGTTCCACACACACATCCACCCAGGCCGCAGCCCGGGTGGAAAAGACCCCGATCAACTCTCTCCATATGAATAGTCTATCCCAGCAGCCTCAGCGGTCAAGGAAACTCCTGCTGATTATCTGAGAAAAGCATATTCACTCATAATCTGAATTCACTGTACTCTATTATACTAATGCCGAAGGTAACAGTGCCACCTGTTGACAAAAGAGAGAAATCACAGTTAAACTCAAGCTTAGGAGCTTTGATCAAAAGTAAATTAGCCAGGCTAGTACCACCTAGCATAACTAAATTTACTATCAGCCCTGTTTAGGACAAGGGTGCTACACTGGGAACTCAGTATGCACTCCTCCAATCATCAGACTTGTCCTGACACGCCCACGCTACACAGCCTGTCACAGGGAAGCTCAGTGTGCTGCTTCTTCTCCTCCCCCAGCTCTTATGCAGCTGAGAACAGAGGGAATGTGATCACTTAAAAAAAAGAGAAAAAAGGTATTTATAATTATTTTTTTGTATATCTATACACAAATGTTTTGCCTTTCATTTCTACTTTAAACTGGGTTGTTTTACAAGGTTATCGTTTTCAATTAGGTTAATTTATTGAATGGCTGCTATAATCAGAGTCTGCGTAATTGATTCTCTTCAAACTATTAGAACAATTATTGGACATTTTAGAAGATGCTAATATCAGGCATTTTCTGTCATGCATTGTCACCTTCCAGCCGCACTAACAGACTCTGTGAAAGGGTTAATATCAGCTTCATAGATCAGGAAAGGGACCATTCTACAGGGTTTCTGCCAACTTAGCCACATGTGAGAAGGTTTTGTTTACTTGGCACTTGTGGCAAGCCTTTTATGTAATAAGAAAGCATAGCTCAATAAAGTAAACATCATACAGTGCTAAAATTCAAACTCATGATGTGCTTTTTTATTCATAATGCTTCAAGACAACCAAAAGCATGAATGTGGTGTCCTGGGAAACATAGATACCAAGTTTGTTGTTGGATGTGATTTTGCTCATGTGTTCCTGATTGGAATTCTTCTTATCTCCAAACATTAGTAGTAGCCATAATACAGCAGATTATTTTTTAAAAAGGGTAATTATCAAAGTATGTTTTCTTGCTCTTTAGGAGAGCAGATGAAATGTGTCATCTTACATATCACAAACAGGAGGTCTAGTATTTAATTAATAGAGCTATAGAGTTGTTTTATATATATATATATATGTGTCTTTTTTGCTAAGGTAAGCTGTGAAAAAATGTTTTCATGTGTTTCTGACTGGGGACAGTTGTACAGATCAATCTTTACTTGTGGCATGCTTGTTGAAGGTCAGTGATTTAGAAAGCATCAAAGCCACTGGATCATCAGGGCAAATAAGAACCATTATTTTCAATATGACACAATATGATGATTTTCTCTCATGACAGGTTTCCATTAAATCTCAGTTGAATGCCCACACTTTTTAAAATTTTTATGGTCCTGTACCTTCCCAAGGTGCTGCTTCTTGATCCTGCTCTAATGTCACCTCTGAGAATGGTTAACCAAAATCCACATACCCTGGAGAACCTGCAAAACGTGTAGAGAGCTGCATCAAATAGTCTTTAGAGAATAACCAGAACATCTTTTAAGTGAGATCTACACTTTTTGAGGTCAAACAGGTAAATAGGTTTTAGCAATTATCGATTAACCTGAAATAATCTTTCCTGGCTTTTACAATACAATTACATGTTTAAAGTGGTTGTAAACATCACACATGAAATATGAACAAAGAATTTCCTTCTATAGTGTGTGCTTGTCTCAATCCAGAGTACCAAGTGTCATTTCTGTTTGCTGCCCCATCCTCTGCTATGAGCATGAGTCACTTTTGACAAGTTTTCTTGACACCAAGATAAAAATGGTGACAGGGGAGGGCACAGTCTGTGGTTGATAAACTCAGCTCTGTTCCTGTGTGCTGTGTGAAGGGGGTGTGTCCTAAAAAGCAGGGACTCTCAGAGCTCCCCACCTCTGCTTTTTAGAGCTGAGAGATCCTGTGTAATTTCTGCACTTTGAATTTATGTAGGGGAAAGATGCCTGTAGATAGACAGGTACAATGTAGGAGGATTGGTTTCATCTCTGTGTGTCACCTGAGGCCAGTCACTTCACTGGGTATATGTAAGGGTTCACAACCACTTTAACTGCTTTCTGCTCACTGTTAGGGATGAGCCTGTGGTCCGAGTCGAACGTAAGTTAGACTCGAACATTGGGTGTTCGTTTGTTCTAAAATGAACCGAATATATGGGGCGTTCGCAGAAAATTTGAGCACCACGGAACTCCCCATAATGCACTGTGAGATCTCAGTGCATTGCTGTATGATGACTGGCCAAAGCATACACATGACCTGCGTGCTTTGGCCAATCAGAGCGCTCTCTGCTGAGAGAGCCATAATTGGCCAAAGGCAGGGTGACTTTGGCAAGTCATGGCTCAGGGGGACTAAGTCCATGTCCCACACTATATAAGGCTGCTCACACAGCGGCCATGTTTAGTGTTGTTGGCATGGACAGAGAGATAGCTTGAGTTAGATTAAGCAGGCAGGTTATTCAGTTAGTGGCAGTGTATTTTTATATATATATACTCTGCATTTAGCATAGACTATATATTCAGTGTTTACTCTATATTCAGTCAGTGCAGGCAGTGTATCAATATATATATATATATATATATATATATGCAACACTGACCCCCGAAGGAGCTGTTGATTATTATTTTGGGTCTTTGCCGTCACCCCTTACCCACAGTTCACCATACCAGAAACTTAGAGTCTATACTGGGCCTTGCACCCACCGATGTATGCACCAGTCATTTAGTTCTTTTTCCAATGCTTTTTAGTAAACAACTTGAGCAGTAGAGGGATGGAGAGTTAAGGGAAAGTTCAGATACCTTGTGCAGATCACTGAGGAACTTGAGATCCCGGAGACAAGTACACCTTCAGTCAATGGATCTTGCTCACTTGGATAGGCCTCTCTCACTGGCCTAGCAGCCGGAATGATGCATGGACTAAAGTCTCTGCCACAGACTTGATGAGAACAATAATTGTTGAACAATCCTCTGCCACAGGATTTAGTGGTAGTTGAACAATCCTCTGCCACAGGATTTAGTGTTAGTTGAACACAGCAACACAGTACCAAAATTCCTTTAAGCCATCCGGCAGTACTGTGGGGTAGAAAAAAAGCGAAAAAATGGTGTCTGCCCCTTAAGTATCCTTTCCCAGAATGCACAGCAGTGAACCACTCCCACTGGGCTGTTGCCTTTTCATCACTGGCCTGTGGTGACAATGACACCTACAGACGACAGTGTGGAACTGCACGCAACACAGCCCTTGCTGGGACAGAGGCTAATTTAGCCATAACATTGAATCTGAACTATATACAGAACAGATAACCCACTAAATTTACTTGCGAGCGCCTGGTCAACAGGAGCAAGGCGCTACGTATATATATATATATATATATATATATATATATATATATATACTTCATCTAGTGTATCCTATATCTACAGTGCATTCCGTTGTGTACTGTTTCGAATGCACTTCAGGCGGTGTATTTATATATATATATATATATATATATATATATATATATATATAGTTAGTCTAGTATATACAGTATCTCACAAAAGTGAGTACACCCCTCAAATTTTTGTAAATATTTTATTATATCTTTTCATGTGACAACACTGAAGAAATGACACTTTGCTACAATATAAAGTAGTGGGTGTACAGCTTGTATAACAGTGTAAATTCGCTGTCCCCTAAAAATAACTCAACACACAGCGAATAATGTCTAAACCGCTGGCAACAAAAGTGAGTACACCCCTAAGTGAAAATTTCCAAATTGGACCCAAAGTGTCAATATTTTGCTTGGCCACCATTATTTTCCAGCACTGACTTAATCCTCTTGAGCATGGAGTTCACCAGAGCTTCACAGGTTGCCACTGGAGTCCTCTTCTACTCCTCCATGACGACATCACAGAGCTGGTGGATGTTAGAGACCTTGCACTCCTCCACCTTCTGTTTAAGGATGCCCCACAGATGCTTAATAGGGTTTAGGTCTGGAGACATGCTTGGCCAGTCCATCACCTTTACTCTCAGCTTCTTTAGCAAGGCAGTGGTCGTCTTGGAGGTGTGTTTGGGGACATTATGTTGGAATACTGCCTTGTGGCCCAGTGTCCGAAGGGAGGGGATCATGCTCTGTATCAGTATCTCACAGTAAACATTGGCATTTATTGTTCCTTCAATGAACTGTAGCTCCCCAGTGCCGGCAGCACTCATGCAGCCCCAGACCATGACACTTCCACCACCATGCTTGACTGTAAGCAAGACAAACTTGTCTTTGTACTCCTCACCTGGTTGCCGCCACACACGTTTGACACCATCTGAACCAAGTTTACTAAGTTTATCTTGGTCTCATCAGACCACAGGACATGGTTCCAGTAATCCATGTCCTTAGTTTACTTGTCTTCAGCAAACTGTTTGCGGGCATTCTTGTGCATCAACTTTAGAAGAGGCTTCCAGCTATGCAATTTGATGCAGTGTGCGGCGTATGGTCTGAGCACTGACAGGCTGACTCCCCACCCCTTCAACCTCTGCAGCAATGCTGGCAGCACTCATCTGTCTATTTCCCAGAGACAATCTCTGGATATGACGCTAAGCACGTGCACTCAACTTCTTTGGTCAACCATGGTGAGGCCTGTTCTGAGTTGAACCTGTCCTGTGAAACCACTGTATGGTTTTGGCCACCGTGCTGCAGCTCGGTTTCAGGGTCTTGGCAATCTTCTTACAGCCTAGGCCATCTTTATGTAGAGCAACAATTCTTTTTTTCTCATCCTCATAGAGTTCTTTGCCATGAGGTGCCATGTTGAACTTCCAGTGACCAGTATGAGAGAGTGAGAGCGATAACACCAAATTTAACAGACCTGCTCCCCATTCACACCTGAGACCTTGTAACACTAACGAGTCACATGACACCGGGAGGAGAAAAAAGCTAATTGGGCCCAATTTGGACATTTTCACTTAGGGGTGTACTCACTTTTGTTGCAGCGGTTTAGACAATAATGGCTGTGTGTTGAGTTATTTTGAGGGAACAGCAAATTTACACTGTTATACAAGCTGTATACTCACTACTTTACATTGTAGCAAAGTGTCATTTCTTCAGTGTTGTCACATGAAAAAATATAATAAAATATTTACAAAAATGCGAGGGGTGTACTCACTATTGTTTCTAATACACTTCAGGCAGAGTACACAGTATCTAATACAATGTGTACAGTTTCTACTACACTTCTGGTGGTGTACACAGTATACAATACAGTGCAGCCGTTGTACACTTTCTAATATACTTCAGGCGGTGTACACAGTATCTAATACAGTGTAGTGTGGTGTTGCAAAACAAAAAAATACATCATGTCCGGAAGGCCACCAAGGAGAGGGTGACGCTCACAAGCCACTAAAAGAGGGCAAGCAGCCTCTGTGTCTACAGTCAACAGTGGTGGTCATGGTGCATCCTCTGCAGGTGGCCGTGGGGCACGCTTGTCCTTTTTTGCTGCTGCTGGCTGTGTAATTGAGCCAAAACATGCAGAAGAGTTGGTGGAGTGGATAACAAAGCCGTCCTCATCCTCCTCATCCTCTGTAACCCAGGCTCAGAGTTGTTTGCCTTCCAACGCAGCTGCCAAAGCGGCCTATTCCACTGGCTCCTTGTCCACAGTCATTCCTTTCGTAGCTCCACTATCATGCATGGAGGAGTCCCCAGAATTATTCAACCACAGTGTCAGTTATATGCTGCTGGAGGATGCGCAACGATTTGAAGGCTCCGATGTTGGTTCCCAGGTTGAGGAAGGGAGTATTGTGAGCCTAGAGAGAAGGAATGCCACAGAAGGACAAGAAACTGGCAGTCATGTTTCACAGAAGGGCCCGTTCCTGCGCACAACACGAGACTCTGTGAGGGGTTACAGTGTTGTGGCACCACCACCACCCAAGGCCCAATTTTTCTGCCACTGTTTAACAGGGGCGTGTAATTACAATTCTTGCTATAATATTTCATAGCAGGGCCCATTCCTGTGTCCAACAAGAGTAACTGAGGGCTTACAGTGTTCTGGTACCACAAACACCTAAGGCCCAATTTTCTGAAGAGTATATAGGGCAGGCCATATAGTATATATACTGCTGTTCAGAGTATATAGGGCCTGGGGGACCCCCACGCCATTTTATAAAAAAATTTGGTGCAGGGTTACCCTTAATATCCATACTAGACTTGAAGGGTCTAGTATGGATTTTGGGGGGGACACTCACGTCATTTTTTTTTGGTATTTTTAAATTATTTTTTTTTCCTTTAGAAATGTCATTTTGCTGTGGCGCTGTTATAAACATGGGAAAGATGCACTACTTTAAAGGCATACTAAGGACACCCCCGAGGCACGATATTTAAAGGAAAATTTCATTTTCATTGTTTCACTTTAAGCATTATTAAAATCACTGCTCTTGAAAAAACAGCTGTTTTAAAACTTTTTTTTGCAAGATATATGTCACCTGGGGCAGGACTCGGGTCCCCAAACACTTTTTATGGCAATAACTTGCATATAAGCCTTTAAAATTAGCACTTTTGATTTTTCACATTCGCATCCCATAGACTTTAACGGTGTTTGCGTGTTCAAACTAATTTTTTGCCTGTTCGCATGTTCTGCTGCAAACCCAACCGATGGGTGTTCGGCTCATCTCCGTATAGTAAAATGACGGACAGGTGGGAGCACTCTCATTCTGGGAGGACGTCTTACGACGTCCTCCCATTCTCTGGCACGCATGCGCAGCGATTGGTGGTGCTCTGTTTCCCTGGGACACAGGGCATCACTGATCATGGTAAAGAGCCTATGACATAAGCTCTTTACCATGTAATCAGCTGTGTCCAATCACAGTTTAAACAAGAAATGCTGGTTATTGGCATTCCTCTCCTAACTGAAGAGTGTGGTCCCTCGCGCTACCAAGTGAAAAAACAATTTAAATAAATGATAAATGAAACTGCTACTAGACCTATAGTGTACACAGTGCACATAAATTAATAAAATAGTGAAGTAATCAGTGCAATTTCTAAATATTGAATATATTGAATATAAATGACAATATAAAATGGCGACATACTAAATGCCACAATCAATAAGTGCAAAATAGTGAAGCTACAGTCCAAAGGTTTCTTCCAAATATCTATAAGACAGTTCTTCAAAATGAAATTTCCGTGCAAACAAAACAGTGAACAGGGAACTGTTTTGTTTGCATGGAAATTTCATTTTGAAGAACTGTCTTGTAGATATTTGGAAGAATCTTTTGGTCTGTAGCTTCACTATTTTGCATTTATTGTTTGTGGCATTTAGTACGTAACTATTTTATATTGTCATTTACATTCAATATTTAGAAATTGCGCTGATCACTTCATCATTTCATTACTCACCTAACGCTGACAGTGGGTGAGAAGAGGAGAGCCAGTAAGCAGCATTTTTTAGTGGGGACATCTGCACTGAAAATCAGGGCACTGATCATCAGTATTCTGATGATCAGTGCAGCCCTAACAGTACCCACCAGTGCTGGCGATTACTGTCCACCAGTGCTCTCTGTCATTGTCCTTCAGTGCTGCCTGTCAGTGCCCATCAGTGCAGCCCATCAGTGCCACTTATCAGTGCCCATCAGTGCCACCTACTAGTGCCTATCATTGACGCCTATCCATGCTGCCTATCAGTGCCCATTTGTGCTGCATATCAGTGCCGCCTATCTGTGTCCATAAGTGTTGCCTATCAGTGCTCATTTGTGCTGCATATCAGTGCCGCCTATCAGTGTCCTTAGTACTGCATATTAGTGCCTCCTCATCAGTGCTCATTAGAAAAGCCTCATCAGTGCAGTCTATTGGTGCCCATCAGTGCAGCCTCATCAGCACACATCAGTGAAGGAGAAAAATTACTTAATTAACAGAAACTAACTTTTTGGGGTTTTTTTTGTTTGTTTAGCAAACAATAAAAAAAACCCAGTGTTGATTAAATACCACCAAAAGAAATCTCTATCTGTCTCAAAAAATTATAGAAATGTTGTTTGGGTACAGCGTTGCATGACTGTGCAAATGTCATTCAAAGTGCGACAGCACTGAAAGCTGAAAATTGATCTGGGCAGGAAGGGGGTAAAAAGTGCCCAGTAGGCAAGTGGTTGATGACATTTCACATACTAATGAAAACTGAGTATTCAGATGTATATAATGATTCTCTCACATGGGGATCATTTTTTAAAGCAGTGCACGGGGCATTTAAATGTTTTCAAAAACAGTGATTGATTCACTTGCTGTAAATGTTTGGTGAATGTCACATGCACTGCTTTATAAATATACCCCATGGTGTTGCACAACTTGGTGCCAATACCAATGCAAACTCTGAATAGAAGCTCATAGACAGTTGTGATAAGAAGCAGTTTCCAAATAGTTTGCCTCTGTGTACTTTAGCAGATCACATAAACATATTTTGCAATTCTAAAGCTGGACGGTCAAACAAATTATTTGTAAGTCTAAAAGTCAGAAGGGCACATAAAAAATTGTGTTCCCAGGAAAGTTTCTAAAATTGCGTCAAACAAGCTAAACACTAAAAAGCATTGGTATTGTGTGTATTGTGTAAATAGTTATTAAATAATCACTTAAGAGATCCTCTTGCGCTAACTGTTTATGTGCTCTATTTCTAGCAGCCACCAATCAATCTGAAAAAAAAAAAAAAATTACAAATCTATAGAAATCAAAGTGCAGTACTACGACGTAGTTTCATTTAAAGCTGTTTATATATGGATTTTTTTTTGTTAATATACACCTATATATGTTTTCTCCTAGCTTGCACATGATATGTACATAAAGTAACTTGGAAATAGCAATATATTTATACAATCAAAGTATATAGGGTTTATTTGCAAAAAAAAAATACATTCTGATTTAAACCACCTGAAAATGTTTGTCTTTTGGGAACGGTGTTGGCGAGTTCACGGGCTTGCACATAAACTGTGTACATTAAGAAAGGGTTTCAATTTCATTGCTGAATCTTTTTTTAATGTATTTTATATTAAGAATGAAAACATAAGATCCTGGGGCATGTAAAGGTGTCTTGGAATACCTAAAGCGTCCGAAACTATAGCAGGGCAATCTTTCTCTGTTTTACAATTCAAGGTTTTGTGGGTACATCAGTGGTAAAAGGGTAATTACAATGCAGCCTATGGTTTTTGTAGGAAACAGAGGAGAGACCCTAAATACACAATGCTCAGTTGGAAGCAAAGTAGTATGTTTAGTTCAGTTGTAAAAATATCACGTGACTAAAATAAAAGACTGAATAGGAATAAGTTATATAAATACAGTACATGAACGTAGAGCAACAAGGCCAAACTCATGATAACAGCTTCTAACTCCAGCTTGTTCAATTAAGCATTGACGATAAAACCTGGAAGCTGATTGGGTTCTATGTAGGGTTCCACCAGATTTTGCACTCTCCAGCTTTAGTAAATAACCCCCCATTATGTCACAGCAATAATAAACTAGTAACACCATGTACAGGTATGTGCTAAACGAAGAACAAAGAATATGAACAAACATTATTCTGTATGTACACTTAAAGTGGTTGTAAAGGCTAAAGGGTTTTTACCTTAAAGCAGTACTATAGGCAAAATTTTTAGTTTTAGTTTCATTTTTTACATTTTAGAATGGGGTGCATCATTTTAAATGGTGCCTGGACTGAAAAAAGTTTGCGAAACACTGCTGTACTTAAAAGGAGCATCATTATCACCCAAGCACAGGGAATGTGTTAGGACTACACAATACCCCCCCCCCCCCTTATCTCCATGAAACATGGGGAAGTGTCTTGTGCACCACATACAGTATCTCACAAAAGTGAGTACACCCCTCACATTTTTGTACAAATTTTATTATATCTTTTCATGTGACAGAGCTGAAGAAATTACACTTTCCTACAATGTAAAGTAGTGAGTATACAGCTTGTATAACAGTGTAAATTTGCTGTCCCCTCAAAATAACTCAACACACAGCCATTAATGTTTAAACCGCTGGCAACAAAAGTGAGTACACCCCTAAATGAAAATGTCCAAATTAGTTCCAATTAGCCATTTTCCCTCCCTGGTGCCATGGGACTCGTTAGTGTTACAAGGTCTTAGTTGTGAATGGGGAGCAGGTGTGCTAAATCTGGTGTTATCGCTCTCACTCTCTCATACTGGTCACTGGAAGTTCAACATGGCACCTCATGGCAAAGAACTCTCTGAGGGTTGTTGTTCTAAATAAAGATGGCCTAGGCTATAAGAAGATTGCCAAGATGCACTAGAAAGCCTGCAAACAGTTTGCAGAAGACAAGCAGACTAAGGACATGGATTACTGGAACCATGTCCTGTGGTCTGATGAGACCAAGATAAACGTATTTGGTTCAGATGGTGTCAAGCATGTGTGGCTGCAACCAGGTGAGGAGTACAAAGACAGGTTTGTCTTGCCTACAGTCAAGCATGGTGGTGGGAGTGTCATAGCCTAGGGTTGCATGAGTGCTGCTGGCACTGGGGAGCTACAATTCATTGAGGGAACCATGAATGCCAACATGTACTGTGACATACTGAAGCAGAGCATAATCCCCTCCCTTCTGAGACTGGGCCGCAAGCAGTATTCCAACATGATAATGACCCCAAACCTCCAAGACTACCACTGCCTTGCAAAAGAAGCTGAGGGTAAAAGTGATGGACTGGCCAAACATGTCTCCAGACCCTATTGAGCATCTGTGGGGCATCCTCAAATGGAAGGTAGAGGAGAGCAAGTCTTTAACATTCACCTGTCAGGGCTGGGCTCAGCCCTTCCTTCTCAGAGCAGGCCACTCAGCTGTCAGTTAATTGCCAGCTCCAATCTTTTCCACAGTGACTCACCTGATGATGATATCCTGTTCGTCAGTCCTGCTGGTTACTTAAGATGTTCAGTTCAGTTCCTCTCTGCCTTCACCTTAGTCAACACAGCCAGAGGCTCTCTCCTGTGTACCTGTGTAAGACTTGCTTGGCTGACGTCCCTTCTGGTTCCTGATCCTGCTTGCTATTCCACTACGCTGATTCTCCGGTTTCCTGATTTCCTGGCCTGTCCTGAAGTATGCTGATCTCTGGCCCCCTGATGTCCTGGCTTGTCTGACTATCTGTTCTGTTTCCGAACTCTGGCTATGATTTGACTACGTTGCTCTGTTTACCTTTTACTATTATTATTATTAACCACTTGCCTACCGGGCACTTACACCCCCTTCCTGCCCAAGCCATTTTTCAGCTTTCAGCGTTGTCACACTTTGAATGACAATTGCCCGGTCGTGCTACACTGTACCTAAACACATTTTTTATAATTTTCTTCAAACAAATAGAGCATTCTTTTGTTGGTATTTAATCACTGCTGGGTTTTTTATTTTTTGCAAAAATAAAAGACCAAAAATTTGGAAAAAAAATCTTTTAAATTTTTTTTCTCTCAGTAAATTTTGTAACCAAGTAATTTTTCACCTTCACTGATGTGCGCTGATGAGGCGGCACTGATGGGCACTGATGGGCTGAACTGGTGAACATTGATGAGGTGGCACTTATTTGGCACTGATGAGGAAGCACTAATATGCCACACTTATGGGTACTGATAGGCGACACTGATGGGCACTGTTAGTTGGCACTGATGGGCACTAATATGCCCTACTGGTGGGCACTGATCAACAGCAGTGATGGGCATTGCTGGGCAGCACTGATAGGCAGCACCGATTGCCAGCATTGACTGGCATCGCTAATGGGTATTGATTGGTGGCAGTGGTGGCCATTCTGGGACGCCGTCATATGACGGCTTCCCAGAACGAGAGCTGCACTGCCTCGCTGTCATTTGACGGTGGGTAGGCAGCAAGCACTTAAACAAGTGTGATTTTAACTGCACTTCTGTCTCGGTCTGATTCATGGTTTCTGACAGTAGGCGAAGGCCATGAATTCAGAAGATGCAGTCAATCCACTTGTTGGTAATATTTTTTCCAGGTTGTATGAGCAGGATCACCATATGGATCAGTTTGCCTTAGCATTTCAGACGCTCCTGAATCACACAAAAGTGTATATATATCGCTCTGTCTAGTATAAATTACATGAGCAGCTGACACATAACAAGCGATCTAATCTTGCACAGGAATGTACTTATATGAAAAAGTGCAGCGCTAAAAAATGTTTAAATAATATATAAGATATATTACAACCAGTAATGTTTTACAAATATGTGATACCACGTGAAAATATCTTGTAAAAATAGTGATCTAAATTGTATGAAACTAGTCCATAAATAAGTGACACATATATTCAGTCCATAAAAGTAATGCAACAAAATGTGACACAGGAAAAGTAGAAAGTGTGTTGATAGGAGATCCACCACCGTTCTGAATGGAGGCTTACCAGAAAAAATGGACCCAGGTGGGCTTATACCCACTGGGTCAGTCAGGCTTGTAAAGTGGGGATCCTTATTGGCAGCTACCACAGAAGGCACAGTTCAAGGTGGCCCGGGTGCTTGTACAGATGTATTGAATAAAAATAGGTCCAATCAGCGAAGGTGTTCCTCTCCAGGAAACTGGTGCTATCAATATGAAATGTATGATAGTTTGGTCCATTTGGCGCACCTCGCGCCGAGTCACTCAGAGCAGCCTCCAAACCCTCCTGGTATAGCAAGAACTTCAGCAAGTAGGATGCAGTTACACAGTCAAAGTGTTTCGTAGCTGTTGCCAAGTACGAAACACTTTGACTGTGTAACTGCATCCTACTTGCTGAAGTTCTTGCTATATATTTGAGAGAGCTTTGGCCTGGCCAAACCCTCTATGGGAGATGCAAAAACCCGTTGTCCTGAGTTACCCAGAGTTTGTGGCTTCCTTTAAAAGGGTATTTGACGTTCCCGAACGATCCGCTTCTGCTGCCAAGTGCCTCATGTTCTTTAAACAGAGTACAAGAACTGTTGCCGACTATGCCAATGAATTCCATACTCTGGCAGCAGAGGTTGCGTGGAACAATAAGGCCCTCGCGGCTGCTTTTTCTCATGGTCTCTCAGATACCATCAAAGATGAGATAGCAGCCCGAGATATACCCACTGAGCTGCAGAAGTTGATCACGTTTGCCATCCTCGTTGACTCCAGACTCAGAGAAAGACTCTCTTTTAAGGAGCGCTTGCGGAAGCCTCCTGTACATTTGTGTCCGAGCTTTGCAGTCCCACCCTTGCCTCCCTCACCTCCCATTCCTCCTGGTACCGAGACAGTCAGTGAAGATGAACCAATGCACTTGGGCTTCACACGTCTCTGCAGATGAGAGAACCTTTAGGAGGAGGGAAAGTGCCTTCATTGTGGCCAGTCACTTTTTAAAATCTTGTTCTAACCGTCCAGGGAGCGCCCAAACCTTGAGGTCCTGTAGCGGACAGACCTTAGGTGGCGTTGTGTCGTCTTCAGTTATCCAGAAGGGTAAGCCTCTGGTCCCAGTTATCCTTTCTTGGTCTGAGTTGTCTGTCGAGACACAGTCTCTAATTGACTCTGGGGCTGCAGGCCTGTTCATTGATGCTGCCTTTGTGTCTAAGCACTTGATTCCGCTGCAGCTTCGTGCCACTCCACTTGCCACTGAGGCTCTTGACGGGAGACCTTTACAGCCTGCCCATGTAACTCATGAGACTGTTTCATTGTCCATGGCCGTAGGGGCCCTTCACAATGAGATAATCCAATTTCAAGTTATTTCCTCACCCAGGTTTCCGCTGGTTATTGGTTATCCTTGGTTACAGAGGCACAACCCCTCTTTTGATTGGCTTCATGCTGAGGTTCTCTCCTGGTCACCGCAATGCAGCAAGACATGTTTCCAAAATGGGGCTAAGGTCCCATGCACCTCTTCACTCTCCTTGCTGCCGGAGGAGTACCACAATTTTAGCAATGTCTTTGACAAAGGTTAAGCCAGTAGTTTGCCTCCACACCGGTCATATAATTGCGCAATTGACCTTCAACCTGGTGCCATACCCCCTCGTGGCTGGGTTTACCCTTTGTCGGTCTCGGAGGATAAGGCCATGGAGTAGTATGTTGCAAATGCACTTTCTCGAGGATTCATCCACAAGTCCTCTTCTCCTGCTGGTGCTGGTTTCTTCTTTGTGAAGAAGAGTGGTGAACTGAGACCTTATATTAATTATAGGGGTCTCAATCGTTTCACAATTAAGAATGCTTATCCAACTCCGTTGATTACGGACCGCCTCAAGGGAGCAACGGTTTTCACAAAGCTGGATTTGAGAGAGGTATTCAATCAAGGAGGGCGACGTATGGAAAACTGTATTTAATACCAGAACAGGCCATTATGAGTACCTCGTAATGCCATTTGGCCTTTGCAACGCTCTGAATAGTTGCTGTTCTTGGTATGTTTTTTGCCTTTTTGTGGTTATTTTTTTTTTAGACAGCTATAATGTTATTTTTCTAATGGGCGCCCTGGTCTGGGGTGGTACCCATGTGCCTCCTCCTATCAGTTGGATTCCTTCAGGTCTACGGGGGGATAGGAAATCAGAGACTATTTAGCTCGGATAACCTACCTTTTTTGTGTAAGATGGCTCCCAGGGGTCAGTTACCTGCCTAAGGAAAAGTCACCCCCTCCTACTTTCCTTCTCTCTCTCTCTCGGCCCATCATGCATCTTCTAATTATATTGTCTCCAGCAGATAGTCATCGCACCTGGCTTGGTAATTGCACTAGACTCCAAAATGCTGCAACTGAAAACTCCTTCCACACGCCTATACTGGAGAAGACTCCCTACGGTAAGTAACGATGGATTCATCCACACCCCTCACCTCTGTTCCCATGGCTAGCTCCACACAAAACACCCTAAGGGTCGCCTCCCACAACAATCAGGGTATAAACTCTCCTCTCAAATGTAGGAAAGTTTTTGATGCCTATAAATCTATGAACCTGGATGTAGTTATGCTCCAGGAGACTCATTTTCCGGTTAGGTACAGTCCTACATTCCTACATGCCCACTTCCCTAGATTTTTCCTAGCAAATGCAGAAAATAAAACCAAAGGGGTAGCCATCGTCTTTTCAAAATCATACATCTGGAGAGAACTACATCCATCAACAAGAGACTTCCTGCACTACTCTACCCCACACAACACATATGCCAGGATTGACCATATTCTGATTCCTACACACACTATCCCACTTGTCTTAAACTCCTACATTAGAGACAAGGTCCTGTCGGACCACTCACTAGTGATAATGACCATTCGCCTTCTCTCTCCAAAGCCTGGACAGAGGCACTGGAGACTGAATCAGTCCCTCCTCTCTGATCCAATCATAGTCACCATGATTGAGAAATCTTTAAAGGAATACTTTAAATTCAACAATATTGAGGGAACATCTGCAGAGACCTCGTGGGCAGTTCACAAGGCCTTCATGCCTATGTTTAGAGGTTGCCAACTTTCGAGAACAATGTCCTACATTTGGTGGGAATGCCCCAGAATATGCCTTTTTTGGAGAAAAATCTTGAACGTTATCGACAAGCTCGCTGATTGCCAGATCCTCAGGACCCCGATGGCTGCCCTCCTCAATGTCGTGATTCCAGAGATCTCTGCTCCCACTCGAAGGCTAATCCACTTTATTCTAGTAGGAACTACTGTGGCCAAGGCATGGGAACAAGCTCTCTGTAAAGGCTGCACACAGGAAAATCTCCTGGATAATGTCTCAGAAAAGTTATCCAGTATATTATCAGACACAGTACACAAATTTGAAGCCACCTGGGAGCCCTGGGCTCAGCGTGTAGGCATCTCCCTCCTCCCTATTGCTAAGCCAGACTGAACTGTACCTACAGCCTGCTGATAGACAAACTCAAAACTCTCTACTTTCCTTCTCTCTTCATCTTCCTTTCCTCCTACTATCTATGCTATCTCATTTACCCCATATCATAATACCCAAACGTTTTGGGTTATAGAGGTTATTACAAAAATCAAAGTTACAGTTATTTGATGCCTAGGAGAATAGCCTTTATAGTAACTATTTACTACTGTTCCGTGGTGGGATGGGGGTTAGAGTCATGGGTTTGGGTTAGAGATTCCCCTCCCGGCACAGCTAGATCCCCTTGGGGGTGCCGGACGAAGAGGGGGGTCTCCCCCAGACTGCCTCGATCTTTCTACGGCAACGTATGGCTTGACATAACTCAGAAGCCCAAAATAGCTCACAGGTTGTTTCCAGTTAGTTTATAGGGCTTCATCAATTGTTTTGTTATCCTTTTTGTCGATCTTTTCTCTGAAACGTTCTTTATATGGCTCTCCGATTTCACACTAGCTCCAACGGAGCTACGTACTTATTGTGCCATATTGTATCTCTTCTGTTCCCCTTATATTCTTCTTCTATATGACTTTTATACCTCAAATAGAAAATGTTTGATGTAAATTCCTAGGTTATGTCATTTCCACTGCCGGTTTTTCGATGGACCCAGAGAAACTTTCTGCAGTCCTACAGTGGCCCCGACCCGTGGGTATACGTCCTCTGCAATGTTTTCTTGGCTTTGCCAATTATTATCAAAAGTTTATTTGTAACTTCTCATCTCTGGTCAAGCCCCTGGCTGATATGACCAGAAAGGACGGTAACCCACAGAGTTGGTCTCGGGAGTCCATTAAGGCCTTTGAGAGTCTCAAGGCTGCCTTTGTTTCTGCTCCTGTGTTGGCACATCCTGATCCTACATTACCCTTTATATCATTTTAGCCCTTAAGGAATGGAGGCATCTCCTTGAAGGTACCACAGTGCTGGTTTTCATTCTTACTGACCATAAGAATCTCACATTCCTGTCTGAGGCTAACCGCCTCTCTCCCAGAAGGGCGCGATGTGCTCTTTTCTTGTCAAGTTACATTGTCTCATTCTTACACAGTACTAAGAATGTAAGGGCTGATGCTTTGTCGCAACAATTTTCCTCCACTTCCAAGATGGAATCGGTTCCCGTTCCTGTGATTCCTCCTGATTGTATTCTGGCTACGGTTTGCACCAGTCTCACTTCTCCTTTGGGTGACAAAATTCTTGCCGCTCAGGTCCATGCTCCTCCTGAGAAACCTTGTGGCCGCTGCTTTGTCCCCGAGAGTCTCCGTACTGCCGCACTCCAGACTTGCCATTCTCCCAAGGCTGCTGGCCACCCTGGGAAGAATCAACTCTTATGGGCCATTTCCCAACAATTCTGGTGGCCTAGTCTACGTGCTGATGTAGCCGCCTTCATAGCTGCTTGTTCCGTGTGTGCTCAGAGTAAGACACTATGACACCATCCAGTATGCCTCCTACAACTCATACCCAATGGAGAAAGGCCTTGGACCCACCTGTCCATGGATTTCATTGTGGAGTTACCCAACTCTCAGGGCAACACAGTTATCCTTATGGTGGTTGATCAGTTCTCGAAGATGTCTCATTGTATTCCACTTAAGAAGTTGCCCACATCTAAAGAACTGGCTTCCATTTTTGCTTGGGAGAGCTTTCACTTACATGGGCTACCCAAGGTGATCTTCTCGGACAGGGGTAGTCAGCTTGTGTCCCGGTTCTGGCGAGCCTTTTGTGCACAGTTGGGAATTCAGCTTTCTTTCTCCTCTGCCTATCACCCACAGTCTAATGGGGCCACAGAATGAGCCAACCAGTCCTTGGAGCAGTTTCTACGTTGCTATTTCTTTAATCGTACATCACGGGACACAGAGCGATAGTAATTGCTATGTGGGTTATAGTTCACCTTCAGGTGCTAGACACTGGCACACCCTAAACAGGAAGTTGCCTCCCTATATAACCCCTCCCATACCGGGAGTATCTCAGTTTTTTCGCCAGTGTCTAAGGTGTTGGTCACGAGTGAAAATGTGCTGTGCTGAGCTCCACTGGAGCAATCCTTGCTGGGGCTAGCTATGCAGCCGGATCCATTCAAAGTGTCTTTTTTGGGCCGAATTGAATGGTACGGGCCTCGTGTCCAAAGAAACAAGGTCTTTGCTTGTAAACGCTTCCTTTTTTAGAGAACTGGACCCCGGGATCCAGTACTTTGGTATTTTAAGCCATAAAGTATTACTGACAGGGTGCTATTACAGGTCCAGGATTGTGGGTTCCCTGAGGGTCCCCGGTTACTGAAGGTTTGTTAATGGAACCCACCATGAAGGGTGAAGATTGGGTCTGTTGGTTTTACCACAGAAAACCCAGCGGCAGGAAAGGTAAGTGGAGTTTTTCTAAGGAATTTTTAAATCTTCTTATGGAATGCCTCCTTTAAAAAAAGTAAATGTTGTCATGCCTAAGTGTCACCACTGGGGGCTGTATGGCGCACGTACCTTCTCATGCTTTCCTCAGAGATCACGCTGTGTCACAAAAGCAGCAGGCTTTTTTCCTCCGGCTAGCAGGCAGACCTCCGGTAAGTTTGGTTTTTGCTTCCCCCAGACACACCCCACCAGGGCTAAACTCTCCCCCTCTTCATGAGGCTGAGCTTTAAGGGAGAGCTAAAAAAAAAAACGATTGGCAGAGCCGTTTTCTTTCACCGCTCCTACACGGCGGTTGCTTTCAGGTCTCCTCCATGCCAATCCTCTCTCACACACAAGCCGATCCCGTCAGATCGGAGGCCCACGCGGGAAAACTCTTTTATGAAAGTGAAAGGAGGGGGGGCGCAATGCAATGGAGGGGCAGGGCTTAACACTGCATTGGCATCCTCCACTGCGGGAGTGTGTTTAAAGAACAAAAAACTCCATTTGTGCTGGCTGCAAAAAGTATCGGAGGGACACAAGAGCAAAGAGGAGCATGAAAGAGGTTGGTGACACAGGCATTTCCTATTAGACACATTTACTATTTGCTTTAGGCTGAGCATTAATAGCAGCGGCAGTGGCTGACTATTGCTCAAGCAGTGAATGCGATTTTTTCTGGTAGTACCTCTGCTTTGTGCATCGGGCTAAGATCAGAAGGGGGGGTTGAAACACCCCCAAAAAAGAGCTAAAAGGGTCTCCCTCAAGCTCCGTTCGATACAGGGTAATCGTATCTTCATCAGGGGGAATTCTTTACGATTATGATTGAAGATAAGATTACCCTGTATCGAACACATGTAAGGCAGGGGCCAGGATGGTACGATAGGCAGTCTATCTGCCTGGGAGGAAACATACACCATGCTTGCAGCTGGTTAGTGATATTTATTAGGCTTGGGGTTGATTGAGGCTCGCAGGAATTGTATTACTTTCTGAAAAAAAAGGGGTTATCTGCTTTAATCACATCCCAGTGTGGGACTAAATGCGACAGGCTCTCATCCATTACCCAGGACCCTCAAACTGAGGAACTAGGGGCAGGAGAAGATGAATTCCCTCAGGGGACCGTGGTGAGGCTGATGACTCCTTTTCTGAGGTGTCAAATGCAGGAGGATCAGCTTTCACAATCTGTAAGATTGATGGTACAATTTCTTGCTGAATAGTCCGCTCCACATTTATGTACCCTTAACTGAGTGTTTGGGTTCGCTAATGCCTCCTCAAGCTGTGCGTGCCTTTTCCTGTCCATTCATTGCTGGAAAAGTTTTTTTGTATCTGAGTGGATTACCCAGATAAGCATTTTATTCCCTCCTAAAAAGTTTTCACACTTTATCCTATGGTGGAGAAAATTCACTAAGTAGGGTATAAGTATATGTGAATAAGAGTTTGACTTGTCCGGCAGACAATGCTCAAATGCAACGGATAAAAAGTTGGAAATCCTATAAAAAAAAAAACACTTTTTTCTCTGGCAGATTGAGTGTTTCAGCCTGTGCTGACAGTAATTGGTTAATCGTTGAGAGACCAGTTTAAATAGGTGTTCAAGGTTATTCTGCTCAGCAGGCCCAGGATCTGGCAGCTTTATGTTTGCAATAGTTGCTATGAGAGATTCTACCCTTCAGGCCTTGCACCCTTCGCTAAGCGCCATGCAAGAAGCTCCTGGCTAGTCTTCCTTTTTGCGGTGAAACAGCTATTTGGGGATGTTTTGGATAATACATCCAAAGAAATTCTAGTGGAAAAAGTACCCCTTTTGCCATTTAAGAAAAGGAGTAAATGCATTTTCGTTTTAAAGCTCCTTCTCCTGTGCCAGGGGCATTAGCCTCCAGGCAGTCATGACGGCTTCCGCCATCAGGTTCAAGAGGTAATCCTCAGAGTTAATCCCAGGGACAAAAGAGGTCTTGGGGGAGGAAACCTACAAGATACTGAAGCCTCCTTATGAGGAGGTGCCCCCGCTCGCTCGAATAGGGGGAATTCTTCTGCAGTTCTCAAGGATCTGGCAGGAAAAGTGTTGAGACGAACAGGCAACTTCCTCAATAGCTCCAAGGCACAAACTGGAGTTCTAAGAGTTCCCGTCTCCTCGTTTTCTCAGATCAAACGTTCCTAAGGATCCAGAGAAAAAGAAGTCTTTCTCTCAAGCATTGGACCATCTTTTGGCATCTCAAAAATCTAAATTCAGTTCCTGAATATAACCACTCTTTTTTCGCATGGAGTCAATCCAATCAGTTATCTCCATCCTACAAGGAGGAGAACTTCTGGCGTCAATCGACATCAAAGATGCATACCTCCATATGCCTATTTCCATTAAGGGCCCAAGGTATAATGATTAGGCTTACCTAGACGATCTGTTCTTCATAGACCAGTCGGTAGCCCGCTTAGACCAGAGTATGGTCACCATATTCAACTACCTGGAATATCTAGGTCAGATTATCAACATAGAAAAAATCTTGAGAAGGCTAAAATACTTGGGTCTGATCATAGATACACCCAGGAAAGGGTATTCTTGCCCCAGGCAAAGATCAGCGCCATAAAGGAACTGATTCAGGTGGTCGAAGCAAGATGAAGTCTTCTATTCAGCTTTGCATGAGGTTGTTAGGAAAGATGGGTGGCTTCATTCAAGGCCGTTCCTTATGCTCAGTTTCATTTGAGACTGCTGCAAAACAGTATCTTATCAGCTTGGAACAAAGGATTCAAGCTCTAGATTCCCAATGTGTCTGACTCCAAAGCCTACAGCCACATCACCCTGAAAGCGCCCGATCTCGTCGGATCTTGGAGGCTGAAGCAGGGTCAGGCCTGGTTAGTGCCTGGATGGGAGACCGCCTGGAAATACCAGGTGCTGTAGGCTGGGTGCGCCGGAGCTTCAGTTTATGGTTGATAACCAAAAATCTGCAAAGGGGAAAATCCTTCCTTAAGTTACCTGGGAAATGGTAACAACATATGCCAACCTTTTTTTTGGGGGGGGGGGGGGGGGTTGGAGAGCAGTCCTGGAAGAGGCAACTGTCCAAGAGAAGTGGCCCAGATCAGAAAGGGTCTTGCCCATTAAAATTCTAGAAATTCAGGCAGAGCACTTGGTCCTGAGGGCCTTAACGTTCAGTTTACAGAATTGTCCTGCCAGGATCCAATCCGACAATGCCACAGCAAAGGCCTATATTAATCACCAAGGGGGCACAAGAAGTTTTGCGGCCCAGAGAAAGGTGAATCATATCCTATCTTGGGCAGAAAATAATGTACTTTGAATATTGGCAGTCTTCATTCTAGGAATAAAAAATTGGCAGGCGGACTACTTGAGTCGCCAGCAGTTGTTCCTAGGAGAATGGTTCCTTCACAACGATATCTTCCTGTCAATATGTCAAAGATGGGGGATTCCAGACGTAGATCTGTTTGCATCCAGGTTCAACAAAGAAATCGACAACTTTGTGTCAAGAACAAAGGATCCACTAGCATGCGGAACAGATGCCTTGCTATTCCCGTTGAATCGGTTTTCACTGATTTATGCATTCCCTCCTATTCTGCCTGTGTTCACGACTTCTTCGCAGGATCAAGCAGAAAGGGAAGTCAGTGATTCTTGTGGCCCCCCCGCGGGGCCCAGGAAATCCTGGTATGCAGAGATCGTAAAGAAGGCAGTAGGGGACCCATGGACCCTACCGCCACGGCCAGACCTTCTCTCGCAAGGTCCGGTATTCCATCCTACTTTACAAATGCTAAATTTAACGGTTTAGCTATTGAGACCCACACTCTGAAGAAGCATGGGCTGCCAGGTTCAGTGATTTCTACCTTGGTTAATGCAAGAAAGCCGGCCTCCATAATTATATATTATGGAGTCTGGGAAGCATATGTGTCCTGGTGTGAAACCAGGGGTTGCACGCCAGGAAATAGGTCAAAGGTAGAATCCTTGACTTTCTGCAGATGGGGTTAGAAATAAAGCTGACCTTGAGTGCTTTCTAAGGACAGGTCTCGGCCTTATCGGTATTCGCATTCTTTGGTTTGTAACTTTATTCAAGGGGTAACACGGTTTAACCTCCGGTTAGGTCACCCCTGAACCCTTGGGACTTGAATTTAGTTTTGTCAGCATTACAAAACAGCCTTTTTTTGGGGGCCGATACGACAGATTCCCTCGGTCTTTTTTGACAAGGAAATTATTTTTTGTGGTAACCATATCTGCTGCAAGAAGGGTATCAGAATTGGCTGCTCTTTCTTGTAAAGAGCCATATTATTATTGTTTTCAAGGATAAGGTATTATTGCATCCTCATCCTAACTTTTTATTGAAGGTAGTATCAGGTTTTTTTATCTAAACCGGGATATTGTTCTACCTTCATTTTTTTCCAGAACCCTGTTCAATGGAAGAAAAATCACTACATTCTCTTGATGTAGTGAGAGCAGTCAAAGTATATTTAAAGGCAACTGCTCAGATTCGGAAAACGGATGTTTTGTTTGTGTTGCCTGAAGGACCTTAAAGAGGACAGGTAGCATCGAAATCTACTATTTTTAAATGGATTCGACAAGTAATCGTTCAAGCTTATTGTTTAAAGAGGTAGTTTCTACCCCTCAAATCAAAGCGCACTACTCTAGGACTGTTAGTGCTTCGTGCGCAGTGCATCACCAAGCCTCTATGGCTCAAATCTGCAAGACCGCAACTTGGTCTTCAATCCATACATTTACCAGATTCTATCAAGTGGATGTATAAAGACATGAGGATATCGCCTTTGGGTGCAGTGTACTGCAGGCAGCAGTATAAGTCCTCTGATCTCATGGTGCCCTACTTTTGTTGTGTCTCCCTTCCCTCAGTTGGCATTGCTCTGGGACATCCCACATAGTAATTACTATGGCTCTGTGTCCCGTGATGTATGATTAAAGAAAATAGGATTTTTATAACAGCCTACCTGTAAAATCCTTTTCTTTTGAAGTACATCACAGGACACAGAGGTCCCACCCCTCTTTCTAGTATACACGTGTATTGCTTTGCTACAAAACTGAGATACTCCCGTATGGCAGGGGTTTTATAGGGAGGCAACTTCCTGTTTAGGGTGTGCCAGTGTCCAGCACCTGAAGGTGCACTATAACCCACATATTAATTACTATGGCTCTGTGATGTACTTCAAAAGAAAAGGATTTTACAGGTAAGCTGTTATAAAAATACTATTATTTCTGACCATCATAACAACTGGTCAGACCTCTTACCTTGGACGGAGTTTGCTCACAATAGTGCCTTGAATTCTGCTTCCCCGTTTATGGCAAACTATGGTTTCCAACCTTCCATGTTGCCTGACTCATTTGTTCCGCAGAGCATCCCTGCATTAGAGGAGCATCTCCGTGGTCTTCGTTCCACTTGGGAACAAGTTCAGGAGACTTTGCGACATTCCAATGATAGGTACAGACTCCATGCTGACCGCAGATGCCTGCCTGCACCTTCCTACCAGGTTGGGGATGGGGTCTGGCTGTCATCTCGCAACCTCCAACTCCATGTGCCCTCACTGAAGTTGGTACCTCAGTTTATTGGGCCTTTCCGTATTCTCTGCAGGATTAACCCAGTCACTTATGCTTTAGACCTTCCTTCTAATATGCGTATCTCAAATTTATTCCATGTCTCCTTATTAAAACCTTTGGTCTGCAACCGCTTTACCACCTCGGTGCCACGTCCTTACCCAGTACAGGTTGAGAACCATGAGGAGTATGAAGTACATTCCATTGTTGACTCCTGTAGGTTCTGTGGGCGCATACAGTACCTGGTGCATTGGAAAAGGTACGGTCCGGAGGAACACTCTTGGGTCTCATCCTCAGACATACATGCCCCTGTCCTCCTCCGTACTTTCCATAGACGTTTTCCCCTCAAACCTGGTGGACCTCCGAGGGGGAGGGGGTACCTCCAAGACAATCACTGCCCTGCTAAAGAAGCTGAGGGTAAAAGTGATGGACTGGCCAAACATGTCTCCAGACCTAAACCCTATTGAGCATCTCTGGGGCATCCTCAAATGGAAGGCAGAGGAGAGCAAGGTCTCTAACATCCACCTGTCAGGGCTGGGCTCAGCCCTTTATTCTCAGAGCAGTCGGTTAATTGCCAGCTCCAATCTTTTCCACAGTGACATACCTCATGATGATATCCTGTTTGTCAGTCCTGCTGGTTACTTAAGCTGTTCAGTTCAGTACTTCTCTGCCTTCGCCTTGGTCAACACATCCAGAGACTCTCTCCTGTGTACCTGTGTAAGACTTGCTTGGCTGATGTCCCTTCTGGTTCCTGATCCTGCTTGCTGTTCCACTATGCTGATTCTCCAGGTTCCTGATTTCCTGGCCTGTCCTGAAGTACGCTGATCTCTGGCTCCCTGACATCCTTGCTTGACTGACTATCCATTTCCGTTACCGAACTCTGGATATGATTTGACTACGTTGCTCTGTTTACCTTTTACTATTATTAATTATTAAACAAGTGTGATTTTAACTGCACTTCTGTCTCGGTCTGATTCATGGTTTCTGACACCACCAGCTCTGTGATGTCGTCATGGAGGAATGGAAGAGGACTCCAGTGGCAACCTGTAAAGCTCTGGTGAACTCCATGCCCAAGTGGGTTAAGGCAGCGCTGGAAAATAATGGTGGCCACACAAAATATTGACACTTTGGGCCCAATTTGAACATTTTCACTGAGGTGTGTGCTCACTTTTGTTGCCAGGGGTTTGGACATTAATGGCTGCATGTTGAGGGGACAGCAAATTTACACTGTTATATAAGCTGTACACTCACTACAAGCTGTACACTCACTACTTTACGTTGTAGAAAAGTGTAATTTCTTCAGTGTTGTCACATGAAAAGATGTAGCTCAATTGCGAACAATGCCAACTGATAACAGTGAAGCAGAGGCAAAGGAAATTGTCATCTTACTAGATTTCTAATCAGCTGTTCTTTTATGCACTTATAGAACAGATATGAATACTCTTTCAATGGTAGTTTAAACAGACCAAACAAAAGAATTTAATTGTTAATGTTTAAGTACGCTAACAAAAAAATTCAGTCCCGTCTTCTCTTTGTTAGGCATAATTCCACTCAAAGACTCTTCTTTTCCTTTATGATGTTAATTCTTGGGAGCTGCTTCCTTTTCCCATAGTTTGCCATTTTCAGGATATGTATAATATAGTCCTTACATACATACAGAGGTAAGAGAATGCGCCAACACTGTTGGTCAGTAAAAGGCCCCAAGATTTGGGCTCAGTAAAGGATAAAATGCCTCCATATATTGGGGGTTAGTTGGAGGAAGGATACTCCTTACATTGATGGCCAGTGGGAGGAAGAATATTATTTGTACTAGTGGTCAGTGGGAAGAAGAATGCCCCTCTATGTGATGGTCTGTGGAAGGAAGTATGCCCCTTGCACTGGTGGTCATTGGAAAAAATGATTTACCTTATATTACAGGTCACTGGGAGAAAGAATATCCCTGATATCACCAGGAAGGAAGAATAACCCTTACATTGGTGATCAGTGGAAGGAAGAATACCTATTACATTGGTGGCCAGATGGAAGATGAATGCCCTTTACATTGGTGGTCAGTGAGAGGAAAAAGACTGTGCAAGCTTTGATGTTCAGCAGGAGAAAGAATTCCCAGGTGTTGTCAGTGGTTACATACCTAAGGGGACTATCAGTGTCCTACACCATTGACTTGCATGGGTGGTGGAAACATTGATTAAGGCCCATTGTATTACAATATGGAAAATTTGCAAATGCAGCCCAATTTAAAAAGTATGTATGGGAATGGCCAGAGTAAAACTGTGAGGACAGAAAGGTGGGTACTGCTGTTACTAATTATTCATTTAAATATCCAAGCTCTTTCTTTCTGATCCTGGCTTCAGTTATTCAGCGACCCACTTACCTGTAACAAGGCAGAAAGAAAGCAATCAGTTTTTTAAGATTTATATGAACATGACTATTTGCTGTGGCTGTATACATGGGGCAGCACAGTGGTGTAGTGGATAGCACTTTCACCTAGCAGTAAGAAGGGTCACTGGTTCGAATCCCAACCACGACACTACCTGTGTGGAGTTTGCATGTTCTCCCTGTGCCTGCGTGGGTTTCCTCTGGGTACTCCGGTTTCCTCCCACACTCCAAAGACATGCTGGTAGGTTAATTGGATCCTGTCTAAATTGTCCCTAGTATGTATGAATGTGAGTTAGGGACCTTAGATTGTAAGCTCCTTGAGGGTAGGGACTGATGTGAATGTACAATGTATATGTAAAGCGCTGCGTAAATGGACGCGCTATATAAGTACCTGAAATAAATAAATGAATAATTATAAGTTGCGCAGATAAGGCTACAATATGCATATCTATGGCAGTGAATTGCAGTCTTCCATTTGTAATCAATCTTGGTGGCAACACCAAGTATAAGGTAGATGGATTGCTCATGGTTTTCCCTGATATAAGCAAATGTCCTAAACCTTTACTCCCCCTCCTGCCTTCATAAGAATAAACATATACACTGAGCTAGTAAAACAATGAACAATCATTGGACTGTTAGATCATGCTTATGCACCTGACAGCCTTCGAATTTACTGGCTCACACCTACGTTCTATATTATATATAAAGTGTTACTGCACACAAAATGAATACTTAATTTTCTTCTATGTATAGTTTGCTGTTCTGTGCTCTTTACTTTGAAGTCTCACATTTTGCTCTGCAGCAGGTAGTAAGACAAAACCCATGCATATACCAGGTTAGCATTCCTTGAGCGTTCTCTGCCCAGTTCTCATGTCATGGGCTACAGAACACTTCCCCCTAACTTCATCTCAAATAGATAATATCACTTATCAAAGTTGTTCAACAATTCTATTTTCTGCTGGTAATAAATGACATCAAGAAGGATGCAAGAAGAATACTTTTTTCTCATCATTTGTAATCTATGGCAATATCTTATATTACCAACTTACTGATACATAATGATATCCCCTTCCCACCGAGCGTACGCAGATGTGCGTACTCGGCTTTCAGGGGTTATACCGAAAGGAGGGAGGTGTCAACCCAGTAGGCACTGTATATTTTTCTAGAGGTAAGCCCCCATCCCAATTTTTGCCAAACCTAAGCACCCCCTGAAGGAGTGTGATTCCTCTAGCGGGACTTTTTTCACGGGGTTACCTCTAATAAAGTAGAAAGTAGTAGAAGTTTATAGTTTTTGTATAAAAGTATTGTAGTTTATTAATTTAGCATCTAAAAATCATTACACATGACCTAACCATATAGACAATAAAATGGATGCATGTAAATGGGAAAAAGTAATTCTACAAATAAATGACCAAATGCAATGATACAGGTAGTAAAGAACCAATGATCATAGAACCCGACGTTTCGAGGTAAGCAAAAGGGGTTGACCCGTTCACTTCCCGTTTACTCGGCTGTCAATGGCGCTGGTTTTAAAAAGGTACACAGTATTCAGAATTGCCGTTTTCGGCGATCTGAATACTGTGAAGTGCAAAGGAAGGATCGGGGGTCTTTTAGACCCCCGATCCCTCCATAAAGAGTATCTGTCATCACCTATTACTGTCACAAGGGATGTTTACATTCCTTGTGACAGCAATAAAAGTGATAATTTTTTTTTTTTTTTTAAACACAATTTATAAAAATAAAAATAAATAAAAAAAATAAGAAAACATTTTTTTTTAAAGCGCCCCTGTCCCCGTGAGCTCGCGCAGCAAATAAAATGCATACGGAAGTCGTGTCCGCATATGTAAACAGTGTTCAAATCACACATGTGAGGTATCGCCACAATCGTCAGAGCGAGAGCAATAATTCTAGCACTAAACCTCATCTGTAACTCTAACCTGGTAACCGTAAAAAAAAATTTAAAGCGTCGCCTATGGAAATTCTTAGGTACTGTAGTTTGTCGCCATTCCATGAGTGCGTACAATTATAAAGTGTGACATGTTTGGTATCTATTTACTCAGCTTAACATCATCTTTTACATTATACAAAAATATTGGGGTAACTTTACTGTTTGGATTTTTTAAAATTCATGAAAGTGTCCCTTTTGCCAAAAATTTGCATTTAAAACACTGCTGCACAAAAATTTTATTCTCTAGATTCTCTGCTAAAAAAATATATATATATAATGTTTCGAGGTTCTAAGTAATTTTCTAGCAAAAAATACGGATTTTAACTTGTAAACACCAAATTTCAAAAATAGGCTTATGCCGCATACACACGAGCAGACTTTACGGCAGACTTTGTCCGGCGGACTTTTCGACGGACTTTACGACGAACATTCCGAATGAACGGACTTGCCTACACACGATCAACCAAAGTCCGATGGATTCGTACGTGATGACGTACGACCGGACTAAAACAAGGAAGTCCATAGCCAGTAGCCAATAGCTGCCCTAGCATCGGTTTTTGTCCGTCGTACTAGCATACAGACAAGCGGACTTTTTGACCGGACTCGAGTCCGTCGAAAAGATTTGAAACATGTTTCATTTCTAGGTCCGTCGAACTTTTGGGGAAAAAAAGTCCGCTTAAGCCCACACACGATCGAATTGTCCGACGGACTCCGGTCCACCAAACCAAGTATGCCATAAAGTCCGGTCGTGTGTACGTGGCATTAGTCATGAAAGGGATATAGAATACCTAAGCAAAAACATTGTAGCACAGTTTCTTTTAATTTCACTATTATATATATATGAATGACTGTCTGCATGTAAAATGTATATACTATGTATATCAGTGATGCAGAGCAGACATTCAAAGATACCTAAAGTCATATTAAGCAAATGATTTATGCTAAAGGAATTCATGATATTTCAAAGTTTATGTAATAGTTGTTCTGTGTGTACAATATGCTTTGCAGTGAAGGGGGAGTATTACACTGAAAGAATGTAAAGAGACATAAAGGAATATTAAAGGGATATATATAGATAGATATATCTATCTATATATATATATAAGCTTTACTTGAGGAAAACACCTAAGTACACTGTTTAAATACATATATTTAGGACGTTGCCTGGAGAGGCATGGAGTTGAATGCATTTGACTAGGTCTCCACTCGGCACATATTCATTTTTACTTCCTACTATTGCTTCCTACCTACTATTGTGTCTTTTCCATGAGCTCTGTCACACTACTTCATCCACTGGCGTTTGATCAGACCATACTAGACACTAAAAAGATCCTTGATGCCATCTTTACCTGCAAAATAACCTTTACCTCTACATTAGAGGAGGTTAAGGTAGATATCTCTTTGATCAGTCAAGACCTGCATAAACTCCAGGACAGGTGGCAGAGTCTGGGACAGGTGCAATCCATGTGGATGATCAAAACATGCCTCCAGGTGAGCGTGCTAGCAACTGCAACTTGTAGCTCGGATGCAAGATGACCTCAACAGGATGCACTGCAGTAACCTAAAGCTTTTTGGTCTGCCTGAAGGAGCTGAAAGATTGGATCTGCCCACCTTCCTTGAATGCCTTCTGATTGACACCTCTGGTCAAGGCCATTTCTCTCCTATCTTCATGGAATGCACCCAATGACCAGCTTCAAATACACCCACCACACTGGGCCCCGTCAGGCACCTTTATCATGACAATGCTCAACTACAAAGATAGGGTTACTGTCCTACATCTCATGAGAGAGAAAGGCAAAATTTCTATCTGCAATACCTAAAAAGTGGTGTTCCCGGACTTTCCAGACAAAATCCAAAGATAAAAAGTTTCTGCAGGCCAAGAAACTCCTGAGTATTCTTCACATCAAATACACCATAATGTATCCAGTCCACCTTTGAGTTGTGGATGAAATCTGCACACACTTCTTCACCAGTCTGGAGGGCATGTTTGCCAGTGGCCTGGAGCAAGAGTACCAATCTACTCCATATATTTGCAGCCTTGTTAAGTTAAACCCCAGCTATAATCGCGTCTGACACTGGTGTCTTCCAACAACCTTGCTCTTTTTTTTCCATTTACCCCTTATTTTTTATGGTACTTGGGTCACATACCTGGTATCTAACTGAAATGTGGATCACAGCTTGTATTTTACCATTGCCCCCTGTTTAGGTTATGTCCTTGTGTCATTAGGACCTCTTATTTCAAGCTTCACTACATGTTAACCTGTTCTTTGGACTGAATTAGTATTTTTTGATTACACTCTTGCATTTTATCCTACAGACAATGAATGGCACACTTAAATGTTCTACAGCCCAGTGGACTCTGTTATCTGTTCTGTCATGTGGGAGGTTGTTTAGTTCAATCTCATTATTATTATTATTTTTTAGTTTTACAGCGGCAAAGACAAGATATAGGAGAAGTGCATAGTGTTCACGCATCTATCATAAATCGATATGAGCAAGGTATGTTAGCGTATATAATGAGAGAGAGTTTTTAGATATGCAGACCAATGATGACAACATCAGATTAAGAGAATACTGTTGGCCAGGAGCTGTATGACACTATCGCAGAGCATTCTAAAAAGCCCTAAAACAACAAGTATCAACTGTACTAAACTAGCTCAGAGGTCACATTTAATCTTACCTCTAGAACTGAAAGATTTAAGGAACTGACAGCTCAAGAGCATGCAGGTAAAAGTAAAATAAGTAAAGGAAATTATGATGTGAATACTAAAGAGTGATATGAAAAAGGTAAGAGCAGGAGAAATCAAGGGAGATAACATCAGATAAAAGAGAAAGGCAAAGATAGAGATGGAAGAGAGTAGAGCTTCGTACACACGATGAGAAAACCAGATGAAAATATCTGCTTTCGACGCGATCGTACGATAATCTGATCGTTATTACACAGCTGACATTTTCCGAAGGGACAAACACAAAAAAACATTCTCGTATTATACCAGATGGTACAATTTTCATTTAATCGCATTGTTTTCTCCTGAAGATACAATACAAATACATTACAGCACTTCCGAACCTTTGTACTTTAGTAACCTATTTGCATTCGATATGGAGACTAGCATGCAAAAAAGAACAGACAATCATTCATCTGATAATCTCATCGTGTACCCTAGGCTTAAGGGGGAGACGTGACCTCCTCACACCATGGACCCAACAATAGACAATGGCTTTCAAGAGGACTGCATATCTCAAAGCTCCTGTGAATTGCGAAATACAGTCCAGGAGGCCCAGGTAGAAGTATGTTTATCTAGCCTGTCATGTTCTGCTGCTAAAAGGTGCTCTAAGTCCATAATAGAATCCAGTTCCAGTGCCTATTCAGTTATGGTTGGTATCTGTGGAGATTTAAAATAACGAGGGATGACAACTCTAGCTGCTTTCAGAAAATGAAGAAAATCCCTTTTGGCAGATTTAATACATACAGGTAGCAAATGATAATATTTGCCAGCAAATATTAGGAAAAGATGGATAGGAATGATGTAATAAGTTTGGGCATCTATACCACTGAGTAAGGATTTTGATTTTTTTTTCTTGAGGAACTAGCTACAGAGAGTTTGTGGGAAAGGATGAATGCTTTTACGCAGTCATCAGATTCAATGTGAGTAGTTAATTCTTTTTCCCATGTAGCTGTGTACGTAGGGAAATATGGATGTGAGAGGGAAGACAAAATAGAATACATTTGGCGGCCCAAGTGTGTCAGGGGAGAATTACATTGTAATAAATCTATAAAGAAGGTGGGACAGGATCCTAGCACTCGTCTGTCAGGCATTGACTGGAGAAAGGAAATTAATTGTTGATTCCACAACCGTGACCTGTACATGCAAAGAATAATGTCAAATAGGTTAGAGGTGAGATTGCCTGTAGGGAGTATTGAAGAAAATTGATGTTGTGTTGTTTTATGTCATGATCCAAGTGAGGATCTATGGGTGGCAATAGGGAAAGATGGACTGACAAACAACGTTGTCATGGGGCCTACATATGCAGAACTGCATTCTTTTTCTATTTCTCACTGAGCAGATGCACTTAGTGAAGTATAAGACTTACCAATATTCTCACCCTCCACATCTAGCCTGCTTAGTAGTACCAGTGCCATCTTGCTGTTTGGCAAATAATCATCTCCGTAGTTTATTCTTTTTTGGTTTATATTGTTTTTAATTGTGCATTCAAGATCACTTCCCTTGAACACTTTCTCCATGTGGTCTCACATTTACCCTTCACTGAGCATTAATTTAAGATTGTTGTTTGTTTGGAATCATGGTTACACAAATTAGGAGACAATGTAGAATTGGGTGGGTTAGGGTTTTTACTCAATTTTTTTCTGTAGGCAAGCTATCTAGAAGTTTCCTTTAGCTTTGTCGCTATATTTGAAACTCTATGTACTGTACTAATGAATTTTGCTATTCCAATGGCTTTCTTCACCTCTTTCCAAATTAATCAATTTTTACCTGGATCACCAGGGGTCTACATGATAGGGTTAATCGCTGTCCTATAATTTCTTAAAGCAGAGTTCCATTTTTTTTGTGGGGGAGCGGATACCCTCTTTTTAGGGGATCCAGCTCCCACTTCCTCCCGGGGCTCCGCAGAGCCAGAAGGTAGTTCACCTTTCCCCCCTCCCTTCGTGCAATTTTCTGGGACATGTCACAGGTCCCAGAAGATTGCCCAGCCAATCACAGGGCGGTTTGCTCATACACAATGCGTGCCCACAGTCACAATGTTGGCGCCAAGGAGAGGAGCGGGGCTTTGTTCAGCCGCATCGCTGGACCGTGGGACTGCAGGTGAGTGTGCGATTATTAAAAGTCAGTAGCTACACTTTTTGTCGCTGCTGACTTTTATATGGGTGGAACACTGCTTTAAATCTGAATTAAACTCCAAAAACAAAAATGTATTATATTGCTTACCAATCCATAGATGTGGTTGCTGCATTCATTGTTTTAAGTTTTTTTTTTTTTTTTTTTTTTTGTTTGTTTTTGGAGCCTTTGACGGTGACGTCATCACATTTGTCCTTTCTGAAAAGGTGGATGGGCAAGCAATATAGTATAATGAGTGAGACTAATGGTTGTACCACAACTCTGGCAAATCGTATCTACACTGCTTGTTTGCTGATAGATGACCTTTCTTTTGTAAGTGCAAACTTATTTTTTTATTAACTCTCATTTATCAACATACTACACCATGGAAGTCTTTTTCGTTTCATGTCTTTGAGTACCTCTAGTAACAGTGGGAGTTCTGGATTTCCCGTAAAGGTTGGGGGAGACCTTACTTCCCTAGGCTAGACTGCTGCAGCGGTAAGCAGGTAAGCAGGTTATTCATACACTTTGGGTGGTGATCTGGATGCACTTTGTTTGCTTTGAAAACTTTGTCATGATTCTCTTTTTGCAAATTTATTCTTGCTCATCTGAATGGGCACTGTTATTTAAAAATTGATGGATTTTTTCTTTGATGGGACCTTGCTATAGTTTTTCTTTTTTACTTTTTTTTTTTCACCTTGGTATTTACTAAACAAACTTTTTTATTTTAATTGGAAAAATTCTGTGAGCCACAATGATCTTATGCCTTGCTTGTGCTACCTCCAGCTGCATGCGCTAATCACGCTTCATATAACGTGCATAGGATAAATTTACAAGTTATGCGCTGCGCTTGGGTGACCCCAAAAACAACATTAATAATAACCAACTCTGTGCTTACTAGTGTGATAATATTAAATACAAATAATATGAATGTTGAATAAATAAACAAGGTGTGAAAAAACAAGTGCTTGTTACACCATAAATTAGTGCTTAATAGTGCTTGTTACACCATACATAGTGTCTTAATCAACATAAAAAGTGCTTAGTGCTCAATATAAAGTATCCTGCTTGTTTAAATGAAAAAATTAATAAATAATAAATAATGAAAAAAAGTTCTCTTTGGCACTCTAAATAGTGCGTGCAAATAATGTCCAGCAGTGATAATAAAACAATGCGTACAAGTGGTGTTCAGCTGTGACAACAATCCAACATCATGCCGAAGATATCCTGAGTGCTGCAAAGCATGCTCCGGTACTCCTTCGTGACCCCCTTAAGCTAATGTGCTCACCTCAGGGCGTGTGACTCAGCTTCTACCCTGAGTCCAAATACGCTTTGGAGCCACCGCTGGGCTCAGTCTCAGTGTCTGCTGCACTCCTCCAGATGGCACTGGTGCGTCAGTGCACCATACTATAACGGCTTTCTATGCAAAATCACTTGATGTTTGGTGCGGTATGCTGTGCTGGGACAGCGCTGGTGTAAAGTCCGTGTCAGTCTCTCCGTCCTGGCCCCTCCCCTACGCGCATTTGGACTCAGGGTAGAAGCTGAGTCACATGCTCTGAGGTGAGCACATTAGCTTAAGGGGGTCATGAAGGAGCACCGGAGCATGCTTTGCAGCACTCAGGATATCTTCGGCATGATGTTGGATTGTTGTCACAGCTGAACACCACCTGCACGCATTGTTTTATTATCACTGCTGGACATTATTTGCACGCACTATTTAGAGTGCCAAAGAGAACTTTTTTGCAGGATACTTTATATTGAGCACTAAGCACTTTTTTATGTCTGTGTCTTCTTCCAAAAAAAAAGGCATTTGGGGAGGTTTCAATCATGAAATTTTTATTTGATATGCTTTGTAATGGGAAGTAGGATTTTTCAGAATCGCTGGTCTTCTTTTTTTTTCCTTTTTATAGTTAAAATAAAAAAAGTGGTTATCAAATACCACCAAAGAAAAGCTATAAAAAAAGGTATTTGGATGCAGAGTTGCATGAGCGAGTAATTGCCAGTCGAATTATCACAGCACTGAAAAATGAAACATTTTCTTTTAATGAAAGAGTATAACAGGCTGGTACTCAAGTAGTTAAACCTTTTATATAGAGTTAGAATAGGTAATTAAAATGGTCTGTACTCAAAAAATCTCTCTCAACGGGAGCTATTGCCTTGACAGATTTCAGTTTTTATTATATAGTGGCCCATCTGTCTCACATACAGTATATCATATTCATAAGTCTGAAAAGACACTCTTTCTTATTCTACTGTGCAAGTCGCAAGTTGTAGTCTGCTTCTGTGGAATTCTCCAGTGCTCCTACGATATCTCGGTATATGGAACCTAGCCTTGGTCAAATTAAATTTGACCGCTCCTCACAGATTTACTCCCCTCTGGTACAAGAAACTGCTGTCTGAATTCCTTTCAATGCCAGATTATGAATTATGGCACACAAGAGGTGTTTACTATATACTGTGGTTGATTTACTAAAAGTGGAGAGGGGAAATCTGACACAGCTGTGCCTTGTAGCCAATCGGCTTCTAATTTCAACTTGTTCAACTACCTCCATTTCAGGTGTGCTTTGAGATCGCAAATCCCATGGGGATTGAAGTAAGCTGTCTACC